>NW_027196540.1:0-87202 GCF_038502225.1 Cherax quadricarinatus | reverse complement strand
GATCTTTTTCTTGGGTGAGGTTTGCAGTCTTTGGCCACCTAGCCTATACTCTGTCTGCAGTCTTCTTTGCCCTTCCCAGATCTTCATGACTTTGCATTTGGCGGGGTTAAATTCGTGGCGCCAGTTGATGGACCACGCGTCCAGCCTGTCTAGGTCTCTTTATAGTCCTGCCTGATACCCATCTGATTTAATTCTCCTCATGAACTTCACATCATCTGCGAACAGGAACACTTCTGAGTCTAACCCTTCTATCATGTCATTCACATATATCAAAAATAGCACTGATTCTAGGACTGACCCCTGTGGAACCCCGCTCGTCACATGCCTCCACTGTGATACCTCATCACGTACCACGACTTCTTGTTGCCTCCCTGTCAAGTATTCTCTGATCCATTGCAGTGCCCTTTCTGTTGTACGTGCCTGATCCTCTAGCTTTTACACCAATCTACTGTGAGGAACTGTGTCGAAGGCCTTCTTGCAGTCCAAGAAAATGAAATCTACCCACCCATCTCTCTCTCTCTCGTGCCTTACTTCCGTTTCCTTCTCATAAAACTCCAGTAGGTTTGTGACACAGGATTTGCCTTCCATGAATCCATGCTGGTTGCCGTTTATAAACTGGTTCCATTCTAGGTGCTCCACCACTATCCTCCTGTGTGTGTGTGTGTGTGTGTGTGTGTGTGTGTGTGTGTGTGTGTGTGTGTGTGTGTGTATGTGTGTGTGTGTTTGTGTGTGTGCTTGTACTCACCTATTTGTGGTTGTAAGGGTTGATTCACGGCTCGTTGCCCCTCCTCTTCGCTCGTCGCTACTAGGTTCACTCTCTCCATGCTCTCTCAGCTTTATCGTACCTCTTCTTAAAACTATGTATGGATTCTCCCTCTACTACTTCATACTCCAAATTGTTCCACTTCCTGACAACTCTAAAGCCGAAGAAATACTTCCTAACGTTTGAGTTGTTAACTACCAGTTGTGACCGCTTGTTGCTGTGTCCCGCCTCGGAAACATTTTGTCCCTGTCCACCTTTGTCAGTTCTTCTCAATACACGTCGTTATCATGTCCTCCCTATCCTTCCTCTCCTCCTGTGTCGTCATGTTGAGTTCCATTAAACTCTTCTCGTAGGACATACCACTTAATCCCGGGACTAGTCTTGTTGCAAACTTTTGCACTTTCTCCAATTTCTTGACGAGTTTGACCAGGTGTGAGTTCCATACTGAGCCTGATGTACACGGTGTGCAGCGTCATGAAATCCTCCTTACTGTAGATGTCGATACGCTATTCTTAGGTTTGCTAGGGGCCAATATGCTGCAGCAGTTATTTGGTTGATTTGTGCCCCAGAAGATATGTTTGGTGTGATGCTCACACCAAGATTCTCTCCAGTGAGTGAGTTTCGCAACCTTTGATCCCCTAGACAATGCTCCGGCTGAGGTCTTCTTTGTCCTTCCCCAAGCTTCATGATTTTGCATCTGGTGGGTTAAACTCCAGGAACCATTTATCGGACCAGGCTTGTATCTTGTCCAGATCCCCTTGTTGACTTACCTGATACTCGTCCACTCATTAGTTTAATGCTGCCTCTCTGTCTCCTTCATTAAAATTGGGACTATGTTTAATGTATTTGACACCTCAGACAGTTGCTCTGTTTGGAAAGATTTATTGAAGATTGCTCTTAGTGTACACACAGTGCGTCTGCTCCCTCTCTCAGGACCCATGGAGAGATGTTATCTGGGCCCACCAGTGTCGAGATATATAGTTAACCTAGCAGTTTTTCATCTCCTCCTTAGTTGAGTGCAGTATTTCCTACTGAACCTTATTGCCTCGGTTTGCTGGAAGGCTCTCTGTCTCCACTGTGAAAAAAAATATAACAATGGTTATAAATGACCATAATTTTTAAAGGGGTGGACCGGTAAGCCAGCGGAAGGCCTCGGTCAGATGACCAAAAGCTCCAAAGGCGGGTCATCATCTGACTAAGACCCGCGTCAGGAAACATTTGTCCTGTTTCCTGACGAACCTTACCTAACCTAACCTAACCTCCACTGTGAATACCTCCCTCAATATTGTGTGTGTGTGTGTGTGTGTGTGTGTATGTGTATGTGTACTCACCTATTTGTACTCACCTATTTGTGGCTGCAGGGGTCGATTCTTAGTTCCTGGCCCCGCCTCTTCACCGGTTGCTATTGGGCCCTCTCTCTCCTCGCTCCATGAGCTTTATCAAACCTCGTCTTAAAACTGTGTATGGTTCCTGCCTCCACTGCGTCATTTTCTAGGCTATTCCACTGCCTGACAACTCTATGACTGAAGAAATACTTCCTAATATCTCTCTGACTCATTTGTGTCTTCAACTTCCAATTGTGGCCTCTTGTTTCTGTGTCCCCTCCCTGGAACATCCTGTCTTTGTCCACCTTGTCTATTCCACGCAGTATTTTATATGTCGTTATCATGTCTCCCCTGACCCTCCTGTCCTCCAGTGTCGTCAGGCCGATTTCCCTTAATCTTTCTTCCCTTAATCTTCTTATGTGTGTGTGTGTGTGTGTGTGTGTGTGTGTGTGTGTGTGTGTGTGTGTGTGTGTGTGTGTGTGTGTGTGTGTGTGTGAGTAACTTATAGCTACAAACATTTATATGATAAAATTGGTTAACATATATAAAATAAAACTGGTTGACATGAATATTAAAGTTTACAATCTATGACAATAACTCAAACAATTTGGATTATGAGTGATTTTTTTTTCTTAACGAAAATTTGTTATGCATTTGGTGGCTATGGTGAATATTGAGATATATAAGTGGCAGAGAGAACAGAAATATACACACTAAAAATATTTAGATAATCACAGCTGTTGCTGATAAATTGTGCTTTAACATAAGTCTATGTAACATATCTCCACCTCCCCTTCAAATTACAGGCACTGTACTTCTCACCTCCAGGAATCCAGCTAACTAGTTTCCCTGAATCCCTTCATTTAAAGTTACTTGCTCATACTCTAACAGCACGTCAAGTTACAGGAAAACATTTGCCTCCACTTGCTCCACACAATTTCAGAGAGTTTTCTAACTTTCTCCATCATAGAGTTCAGCGTTACAAATCCTAAGGTCCCTCAAAAACATAGAAGTGAATCCACTCTGTCTGGATATCTGCACATCATCCACATACCTAAACTATTTGGTGTTTGGAAGAAAGATATTTTTGAGTATTGTGGTTTCAAAATACTCCATGTACAAATAGGTGACAATGGATTACCTAGTGGGATGCCAGATTTATCTATGTAGAATTTGTTATTGAGCACAAATTTACAATCCAAAATGTACAATTTAATCAACTCAATTATTTCATCAGTGTTTAAGGGAAGATCATATTTTCGAAGGTTTCTGCAAGAAAATCCAACTGGTCATCTACTGGTAGTTTAGTAAACAATGATGTAACATCGAAGCTAATGAGTTTGAAATCATTAAACGTTGAAATCTTGAAGTATATTTAACAACAACAACAAAAGAAAAAGGCACAATACCGTGACTTTGTAAATGGTCCAAGTCGGACTGAAACGTAGTCGTAAGTTCCTCTCTTCTACGTGCGGGCTATTTTTGTAGAAGTATATTTACCACGAGGTGTAAATCTCTTAGTGTACAGTATATATTCTGATTGTTTGCTTTCTTTTTCTATGTTATAGGCGTTTTAACATTCTTCAGTTTTAGAATTAGGTAACTTGCAGACTTTATTTCCCCACAAACTGAAGACATAGAGTTTGTAGTCATAACTCTTGTGTTAATTAGACGTTGACGCATTTAACCCATTAAGACGAACCACTGGTCTCCAGGTGGCAGGGTCTGGTAACTCAAAGATAACTAACTCTGAGGCTGACAGTGGTCGCAAACTTGTCTTTGTCACTTTTAGATTGCTTGTAATGAGTTATCAATAATACCTCTACTGATTCCCTTCAAATTTTAAAAGGTCATATTTATGTCGCACTAGCGTTCATTATGTTCAAGTGACCGAGGTTATGAAACACTGGGATATCTTTCTCCGATCCCACTGAAACCGAAATTAATCTATTTTTTGTTGTGTTGGTCACAATTTTCTTGTTTGTTTAATAGATGAATCTGTCAGCATTTTGATACAGGTTTTTATGCGATAATTTATAATTTCATTATTAAACTGCCTTCACTTTCAATGCTGGTAACATTGTAATTCAAGATTGAGACACTTATGCAGCATATGGGAATCTTTATTCAGGAAACGTTTCGCCACACAGTGGCTTCATCAGTCCAATACAAAGAGGAAGGCGTTAGGAGAGGAGGAGAATGAGGTAATCAGTCCCTCAACCTGGAGTCGATGTGTTCAGTCCATCAATCTTGTAGAATGTACAGCATAGGGCCGTAGACGTGGCTTATATACTGTAGTGAGGTGAGGTGAAGCAGGCGGAGGCGGGGTCATAGTGGTACCATCCACTAGTCGAAGTAGGTCTTCGTCCAAAGGTTGAACAAGTTTTGAAGAATTCTTTGTAACAAGATCCCATGATGCTGCTGTGTCTGACAGTTGTGATGAATGGTTTGAAAAACCGACAAGTTGAAGATTGAGACACTTATGCAGCATATGGGAATCTTTATTCAGGAAACGTTTCGCCACACAGTGGCTTCATCAGTCCAATACAAAGAGGAAGGCGTTAGGAGAGGAGGAGAATGAGGTAATCAGTCCCTCAACCTGGAGTCGATGTGTTCAGTCCATCAATCTTGTAGAATGTACAGCATAGGGCCGTAGACGTGGCTTATATACTGTAGTGAGGTGAGGTGAAGCAGGCGGAGGCGGGGTCATAGTGGTACCATCCACTAGTCGAAGTAGGTCTTCGTCCAAAGGTTGAACAAGTTTTGAAGAATTCTTTGTAACAAGATCCCATGATGCTGCTGTGTCTGACAGTTGTGATGAATGGTTTGAAAAACCGACAAGTTGAAGATTGAGACACTTATGCAGCATATGGGAATCTTTATTCAGGAAACGTTTCGCCACACAGTGGCTTCATCAGTCCAATACAAAGAGGAAGGCGTTAGGAGAGGAGGAGAATGAGGTAATCAGTCCCTCAACCTGGAGTCGATGTGTTCAGTCCATCAATCTTGTAGAATGTACAGCATAGGGCCGTAGACGTGGCTTATATACTGTAGTGAGGTGAGGTGAAGCAGGCGGAGGCGGGGTCATAGTGGTACCATCCACTAGTCGAAGTAGGTCTTCGTCCAAAGGTTGAACAAGTTTTGAAGAATTCTTTGTAACAAGATCCCATGATGCTGCTGTGTCTGACAGTTGTGATGAATGGTTTGAAAAACCGACAAGTTGAAGATTGAGACACTTATGCAGCATATGGGAATCTTTATTCAGGAAACGTTTCGCCACACAGTGGCTTCATCAGTCCAATACAAAGAGGAAGGCGTTAGGAGAGGAGGAGAATGAGGTAATCAGTCCCTCAACCTGGAGTCGATGTGTTCAGTCCATCAATCTTGTAGAATGTACAGCATAGGGCCGTAGACGTGGCTTATATACTGTAGTGAGGTGACGTGAAGCAGGCGGAGGCGGGGTGGTACCATCCACTAGTCGAAGTAGGTCTTCGTCCAAAGGTTGAACAAGTTTTGAAGAATTCTTTGTAACAAGATCCCATGATGCTGCTGTGTCTGACAGTTGTGATGAATGGTTTGAAAAACCGACAAGTTGAAGATTGAGACACTTATGCAGCATATGGGAATCTTTATTCAAAGTTTCGTGGCTGTCCAATACAAGTTTGAGGTGAACCTGGAGTCGATGTGTTCAGTCCATCAATCTTGTAGAATGTACAGCATAGGGTATCCCATGATGCTGCTGTGTCTGACAGTTGTGATGAATGGTTTGAAAAACCGACAAGTTGAAGATTGAGACACTTATGCAGCATATGGGAATCTTTATTCAGGAAACGTGTTCATCAGTCAAGATCCCATGATGCTGCTGTGTCTGACAGTTGTGATGAATGGTTTGAAAAACCGACAAGTTGAAGATTGAGACACTTATGCAGCATATAGGAGGGAGAGAATGAGGTAATCAGTCCCTCAGCCAGGAGTCGATGTGTTCAGTCCATCAATCTTGTAGACGTGGATTATATACTGTAGTGAGGTGAGGTGAAGCAGGCGGAGGCGGGGTCATAGTGGTACCATCCACTAGTCGAAGTAGGTCTTCGTCCAAAGGTTGAACAAGTTTTGAAGAATTCTTTGTAACAAGATCCCATGATGCTGCTGTGTCTGACAGTTGTGATGAATGGTTTGAAAAACCGACAAGTTGAAGATTGAGACACTTATGCAGCATATGGGAATCTTTATTCCAATACAAAGAGGAAGGCGTTAGGAGAGGAGGAGAATGAGGTAATCAGTCCCTCAACCTGGAGTCGATGTGTTCAGTCCATCAATCTTGTAGAATGTACAGCATAGGGCCGTAGACGTGGCTTATATACTGTAGTGAGGTGAGGTGAAGCAGGCGGAGGCGGGGTCATAGTGGTACCATCCACTAGTCGAAGTAGGTCTTCGTCCAAAGGTTGAACAATTTTTGAAGAATTCTTTGTAACAAGATCCCATGATGCTGCTGTGTCTGACAGTTGTGATGAATGGTTTGAAAAACCGACAAGTTGAAGATTGAGACACTTATGCAGCATATGGGAATCTTTATTCCAATACAAAGAGGAAGGCGTTAGGAGAGGAGGAGAATGAGGTAATCAGTCCCTCAACCTGGAGTCGATGTGTTCAGTCCATCAATCTTGTAGAATGTACAGCATAGGGCCGTAGACATGGCTTATATACTGTAGTGAGGTGAGGTGAAGCAGGCGGAGGCGGGGTCATAGTGGTACCATCCACTAGTCGAAGTAGGTCTTCGTCCAAAGGTTGAACAAGTTTTGAAGAATTCTTTGTAACAAGATCCCATGATGCTGCTGTGTCTGACAGTTGTGATGAATGGTTTGAAAAACCGACAAGTTGAAGATTGAGACACTTATGCAGCATATGGGAATCTTTATTCAGGAAACGTTTCGCCTGAACACATCGACTCCAGGTTGAGGGACTGATTACCTCATTCTCCTCCTCTCCTAACGCCTTCCTCTTTGTATTGGACTGATGAAGCCACTGTGTGGCGAAACGTTTCCTGAATAAAGATTCCCATATGCTGCATAAGTGTCTCAATCTTCAACTTGTCGGTTTTTCAAACCATTCATCACAACTGTCAGACACAGCAGCATCATGGGATCTTGTTACAAAGAATTCTTCAAAACTTGTTCAACCTTTGGACGAAGACCTACTTCGACTAGTGGATGGTACCACTATGACCCCGCCTCCGCCTGCTTCACCTCACCTCACTACAGTATATAAGCCACGTCTACGGCCCTATGCTGTACATTCTACAAGATTGATGGACTGAACACATCGACTCCAGGTTGAGGGACTGATTACCTCATTCTCCTCCTCTCCTAACGCCTTCCTCTTTGTATTGGACTGATGAAGCCACTGTGTGGCGAAACGTTTCCTGAATAAAGATTCCCATATGCTGCATAAGTGTCTCAATCTTCAACTTGTCGGTTTTTCAAACCATTCATCACAACTGTCAGACACAGCAGCATCATGGGATCTTGTTACAAAGAATTCTTCAAAACTTGTTCAACCTTTGGACGAAGACCTACTTCGACTAGTGGATGGTACCACTATGACCCCGCCTCCGCCTGCTTCACCTCACCTCACTACAGTATATAAGCCACGTCTACGGCCCTATGCTGTACATTCTACAAGATTGATGGACTGAACACATCGACTCCAGGTTGAGGGACTGATTACCTCATTCTCCTCCTCTCCTAACGCCTTCCTCTTTGTATTGGACTGATGAAGCCACTGTGTGGCGAAACGTTTCCTGAATAAAGATTCCCATATGCTGCATAAGTGTCTCAATCTTCAACTTGTCGGTTTTTCAAACCATTCATCACAACTGTCAGACACAGCAGCATCATGGGATCTTGTTACAAAGAATTCTTCAAAACTTGTTCAACCTTTGGACGAAGACCTACTTCGACTAGTGGATGGTACCACTATGACCCCGCCTCCGCCTGCTTCACCTCACCTCACTACAGTATATAAGCCACGTCTACGGCCCTATGCTGTACATTCTACAAGATTGATGGACTGAACACATCGACTCCAGGTTGAGGGACTGATTACCTCATTCTCCTCCTCTCCTAACGCCTTCCTCTTTGTATTGGACTGATGAAGCCACTGTGTGGCGAAACGTTTCCTGAATAAAGATTCCCATATGCTGCATAAGTGTCTCAATCTTCAACTTGTCGGTTTTTCAAACCATTCATCACAACTGTCAGACACAGCAGCATCATGGGATCTTGTTACAAAGAATTCTTCAAAACTTGTTCAACCTTTGGACGAAGACCTACTTCGACTAGTGGATGGTACCACTATGACCCCGCCTCCGCCTGCTTCACCTCACCTCACTACAGTATATAAGCCACGTCTACGGCCCTATGCTGTACATTCTACAAGATTGATGGACTGAACACATCGACTCCAGGTTGAGGGACTGATTACCTCATTCTCCTCCTCTCCTAACGCCTTCCTCTTTGTATTGGACTGATGAAGCCACTGTGTGGCGAAACGTTTCCTGAATAAAGATTCCCATATGCTGCATAAGTGTCTCAATCTTCAACTTGTCGGTTTTTCAAACCATTCATCACAACTGTCAGACACAGCAGCATCATGGGATCTTGTTACAAAGAATTCTTCAAAACTTGTTCAACCTTTGGACGAAGACCTACTTCGACTAGTGGATGGTACCACTATGACCCCGCCTCCGCCTGCTTCACCTCACCTCACTACAGTATATAAGCCACGTCTACGGCCCTATGCTGTACATTCTACAAGATTGATGGACTGAACACATCGACTCCAGGTTGAGGGACTGATTACCTCATTCTCCTCCTCTCCTAACGCCTTCCTCTTTGTATTGGACTGATGAAGCCACTGTGTGGCGAAACGTTTCCTGAATAAAGATTCCCATATGCTGCATAAGTGTCTCAATCTTCAACTTGTCGGTTTTTCAAACCATTCATCACAACTGTCAGACACAGCAGCATCATGGGATCTTGTTACAAAGAATTCTTCAAAACTTGTTCAACCTTTGGACGAAGACCTACTTCGACTAGTGGATGGTACCACTATGACCCCGCCTCCGCCTGCTTCACCTCACCTCACTACAGTATATAAGCCACGTCTACGGCCCTATGCTGTACATTCTACAAGATTGATGGACTGAACACATCGACTCCAGGTTGAGGGACTGATTACCTCATTCTCCTCCTCTCCTAACGATTGGACTGATGAAGCCACTGTGTGGCGAAACGTTTCCTGAATAAAGATTCCCATATGCTGCATAAGTGTCTCAATCTTCAACTTGTCGGTTTTTCAAACCATTCATCACAATTGTAATTCAAATTGTGACTGACTTCAAACTTAATAACTTGAGCATTTTAGTATATTGATCACTCTGAGATAAAAGTAAAATTTCTCTTCAAGTTGACGACAAAGTTGCTGTTACTTAGAGTAAGTTAAGCTGAGGGTTTTATCTCTCCTAATTAGCATATTTATTGAACAAAATGACTTACAGATTTCTAGAGTTATGCAGTACGCGGACCGAAATACATCTGGTTAACATAAGTTGTAGATTCATTATCTTAGTTCTTGAGTAAAGTGAAGGAAAAGCAAAAAACTGGAGGGAAAAATTCTGGCATTTACTGGACGGTCCGTATTGATGATACCCAAGTGTTACTGTCGGACACAACAACGTCTTCAAATGTTGGTACATAGAATTCTACAGCTACAGTGCTTGAATGGTTCACTTTCCTTAATGGCAACTGCCCACTTGTGACGTAACCTCCAGCTACTTCACCTTACCTGTCCCCAGTATATAGCTCCTTTCCCCTGCATGTTCTCACATGCTAATTATCCGAAACTCCAGTATCACATCCACAATTTTTTCTCTATTTTCTATTAATAAAGTCATTGGTTGTCAAAACATTTCCACAATAAAGACACCAAGTGCTGCACAATTGTCTCTTTCTTTTACTTAAGGATTTTATAAACAATTTATATACATGTCTGACATCGAACAGATTTAAAATATAAGATAGTTTGCCTGGAAATAATAGTGGGAAGCACTGTAGCCTAACAGGCGCACACCAGGTAACTTATAACAGGCGCACACCAGGTAACTTATAACAGGCGCACACCAGGTAACTTATAACAGGCGCACACCAGGTAACTTATAACAGGCGCACACCAGGTAACTTATAACAGGCGCACACCAGGTAACTTATAACAGGCGCACACCAGGTAACTTATAACAGGCGCACACCAGGTAACTTATAACAGGCGCACACCAGATAACTTATAACAGGCGCACACCAGGTAACTTATAACAGGCGCACACCAGGTAACTCATAACAGGTGCACACCAGGTAACTTATAACAGGCGCACACCAGGTAACTCATAACAGGCGCACACCAGGTAACTCATAACAGGCGCACACCAGGTAACTTATAACAGGCGCACACCAGGTAACTCATAACAGGCGCACACCAGGTAACTCATAACAGGCGCACACCAGGTAACTCATAACAGGCGCACACAAGGTAACTCATAACAGGCGCACACCAGGTAACTCATAACAGGCGCACACCAGGTAACTCAAAACAGGCGCACACCAGGTAACTCATAACAGGCGCACACCAGGTAACTCATAAGATTTTGAGAAATGTTTGAATTGAGTCAACAGATATCAGAACCTACTAGAAGTCTTCTACAATTGGAACAGTTTCCCAGTCTTCTGACATGACCTACTGCCACTAGTGAACTCTGCCCACCTGTGATGCCGCCTCCAAATGCTGTATCTAATATATAAGAACTTTCCCCGAGTAAATGCTGTATTTTTTTTTCAAGACTCAAGTAGTTCGGATATTACCGCAAACTTTCTTTTAACATCCATCATCTTCTTTCTCATGGGTATCTTCACTGTGGAAACGATTCGCTAACCAGTGGCTTTATTTGTTTTAATAAAACCAAGCAATTTGGATAAAGCCAAACATTTTTTTATAATAATTCTTGTCTAATACGGAGCATCTTGGAAAGTGGATAGAGAGAATTCTTTTAACAACTCCCGTGCATATGTTACCTATTAGCATAACTTACTTTCACTAGTTGATTATCAACCCATAACGCTATTTCCAACTGCTTCGCCTCAACTGGCTTCAGTATATAAGCCCCTTCCTGGTGGATATACTGTTCTTTTATCAAGACTGATGGACTGATTACCTCATCTCAAGGCTAAGTGACTGATTACCTCACCTCAAGGCTAAGTGACTGATTACCTCAGGATCCTTCTTCACGTTCTCAATCATTTTTCCCTGTATAGAAGTGATAAATCCTCTGGTTGGCGCAACCAGTGATTCATTCTTCTACTTCCCCTTTTCACAACCACTTAGTAATATCTACCTAATAAAGAGTCTTTGAATCTTGGTACAGAGATATTTGCCTAACGTACTGGCATAACTTCTGCTAATGGACTGCGTCCACCTGTGACGCGCCGCCTCCACTGCCTCGCCTCATTTGTCTCCACTATATAAGTCGTTACCGTCAGCATTTACTCTACTTTTATCTAGGATGATGGACTGAGCACCTCAAACTCTCTTTTCACATCTTCCAACGTTTTCTCTGCAATAGACTGATAAAGTCGCTTGCAGGGGAAACGTTCTCTCAGGAGAGCAACAGAGTGTTGCACAAGTGTTTCAGTTACCTACTTGTCGGTTTTTTAATAATTTAAATAATAATACCTGTCTGACACAGGAATATCTTAAAATCCTGGAAGAATGAATTCTTCTTCGTCTCCAGCTCCTGTCTTATTTTTTAGCATGATCTTCTTCCACTAATGGACTCTACAGATCATTGACTCCGACGTCAACTGCTTCTCAACATCTGTCTCCAGTATATGAGACCTTTCAGTGTGCACGTGACGTTCTCATATCTCGAGGCTGAGCAAATTATTTACCTCAAAATTCCCTTTTCATATTTTACTATTTTTTCTATGTATTGCAGTGACACAGCTGCTTGATGAGACGTTTCCACATTGAAGATTCCCAATTGTTGCACTAGCAACATGTATGTCAGAAAATATCTTCTCAGTCTTAGAGTGGTACGTAGGTGAACTGAGCCAGACAGTGAGAGTGGTGCAGGAAATCTCCGCACTCAGATACAAGGACATATATGATTAGCAACAAGACTCCAGTGAACCTTAATTAAGAGATAGGGCCAGGATCTGAAACTCAGCCCCCGCACACACACACACACACACACACACACACACGCACACACACACACACACACACACACACACACACACACACACACACACACACACACACACACACACACACACACACACACACACACACACACGCGCGCGCACACACACACACACACACACACACACACACACACACACACACACACACACACACACACACACACACATGTACACACGCATGGGTTCATGGAAGGCAAATCCTCTGTCACAAACTTCCTGGAGTTTTATGACAAGGTAACAGAAGCAAGACACAAGAGAGAGGGTTGGGTTGATTGCGTTTTCCTAGACTGCAGGAAGGCCTTTGACACAGTTCCTCACAAGAGATTAGTGCAGAAGCTGGAGGATCAGGCGCATATAACAGGGAGGGCACTGCAATGGATCAGGGAATACCTGACAGGGAGGCAGCAACGAGTCATGGTACGTGAAGAGGTATCACAGTGGGCGCCTGTGACGAGCGGGGTCCCACAGGGGTCAGTTCTAGGACCAGTGCTATTTTTGATATATGCGAACGACATGATGGAAGGAATAGTCTCTGAAGTGTCCCTTTTCGCAGATGATGTAAAGTTGATGAGAAGAATTAAATCGGAAAATTGATATATTTGGGGTATATAACTCATCACTGGGAAGTAAGTTGGACAATGGAAATGAACTATATAACCCAACATTAAATAACGAATAAGATTTTTTGCCCACTGCGACTGAATTACTCAGTAATGAATGAAAGTCAGCATTACACAAATGGTCTTTACCTCCGAGATGTAGTTTAATATTTTCTTTGACATTCCTGGCTTAACAATATATTTTATTTCTCAAAACAAAATCTCCTTCAGAAAATATTATTCTTGGTATAGATGAGAGAGAGCAAACTATAAATTATTTATCCACTAACGCAAGTATGAATTCAGAAATAAATTTAAGACACATTATTCAAAAAGTTTCAGAGGGAGGGATAGAAAGTCACTGTTTGTTTTGGTTATAGTTTTGATGTTGACATTTGAGAAAGTCATGGTGGTGTTAACGGGAAATAATAACGACAGAAAATGCTGAAGAATGTGGGAAGAGATGGGTAAATCCAAGAAACTAAAGAATATTAAAGAGAAACATAAATACGGGTAATACCGAGTGTGAGGAAGGGTGAGATAGTGAGGAAGTGAATGGCACTGCACATCACCAAATGTGTGTAAGACGTTAGAAGGCAGCACAACGCCACAACTTCGAGTGTTCGGGAAGTTTGCGAGAGAGAAGGAGGGAGAAACTGATGTAGTAAGAGAAATTAGAGGATACGCACCCCCTATGACAAGTATATGAAGCAGACAAAGAGGATGGAAAAGAATCACATCACAATACAATAATCACACACCCAATGTATCCGTAGGAAATGAGCTGAAGCGGGTCACGTCCTCACTAAACTTACATTACAGATCTAGCGCCTGACTCTAGCTGTGTTTTACAAGCACCGGCCACGAACCAGCCAGCTGAATATTAAGTCTTCTCGTACATACTGACATAACCTCCTACCTCTCACACTCACGCACATTGTGCGAAGTAAATCTAAAAAAGGAATATGGGAAGAGAGGAAAAATACGGGAGAGGTGACTACTGTGCTGTAGACAACAAATAAGATAGTGGAGAAAATGACTAATAAATGACAAAACATTTCAGAGAAACAAATATTTATTGAATCTGAGATCAGTAGATAATAGTTAGCCAGAAAACCTAGAAACGAATACACAAAATAAAAAAAAATGGACGACAGTTGCAGAATGACAGATCGTAAGAGAGACTGATCAATAATTACCATAAAGAACCTGATAATAGAATGAGAAATGAATGGATTCAACAAAATTGTCTCTGAGAAAGAGAAAGAACAACTGAAAAAAAGATATTCATTTTGAGATAAGGAATAGCACAGGAAAGCTGAAGACAGATATCAACGAATAAATAAAACCCATAAAACAGACAAATTAGTGAAGTAATGGGATTTCTCAGTGTGATACTATGGGTTCTGAATTGATTTTTCAATAAATGACTGCAGAAAGTGCAACTATCAAAATTATGGATACAAGATTCATATACTCATAACATTTAAACAAAGAGAGTGACAGGTAACAATGTACAGATTTGCTTCCTTGATTTGTAAGATGTGTACTTAGGGTATCAGAGATGATATTTAGAAGAACTTTGGAATAATAACCAACGAGAAATATTCATTTTAAATGCTAATCCCATATGAGTGTGCCAAGGTAGGGATGTGCAAAGGTAGGGATGTGCAAAGGTAGGGGTTTGCAATGGGTAAGGATGTGCTTGGAGTAGGGTTGTGGAAGGGAGTTGTGATAAGTGGTTTAACACCGACAAGTTGAGGTAATCAGTCCCTCAGCCTGGAGTCGATGTGGTCAATCCATCACTCTTTTAGATTGATGGATTGACCACATCAACTCCAGGCTGTGGAACTGATTACCTCATACTCTTCCTCTCCTTACACCTCTCTGCTTTGTGTTGGACTGATGAAGTCACTGTGTGGCAAAACGTTTCTTTAATAAAGATTCCCATATATTGCATAAGTGTCTCCTTCAAGAGAGGAGTTAGTGGAGGAGAGGGTTAATAAAATTAAAAACAGTCAATGAATCTGAGTTAAAGGTGTGACTTTCAGTGAAAAAGTCAGCTAGAGTATGTTAAGGTGTTCTAATTGTTGGAAGTGTCTTCTGTATGCCTGCTGATAGATTAAACAATGTGTTGATATATGGTGAACTGACAATATGAATCTACAGTTCTTGCAGAGTGGTGCCAGTCGTTTATCTATGTGGAAGCTGTATGTAAGACATGTGTGTCTGATTTATGATCGTGAGAGTGAAGTTTCCCTAACTCCAAAATCAAAGTTGTGGCTTGAAAAAAAAATTGATGACCTCTAATTCGGATCAACATTGTTGACAGCGATTTATGAGAGGCTGAGAGAGCACGAAAAGTAATCAAGGAAAGGAATACAGCTGCAGGAAGTTCACTGGTCGTCAGCAACTGACAGAGTATCAGAGTCTGCCTGTTAACTGCCCTGAATATCTGCCAGCTAGAAACACTAGCAAGAAACAACATCTTTGTTTTCTCTAGATATGTGACGTAACCGAAGTTGTATACCAAGGATATTACGAGATTCATATTTCTGGATAGCTTGTAACACACTCTGAGAATCGTAGACAATGAATGATAAGGCGGATATGATGTTCAGGTACGCGGTAGAAGTGAAAATTGTTTATAGCTGGCTAATGTTTTTGGGTTATTTTCTAAGGAAAAAACAGCTTCACACCAAACACTGGCAATGTTATGAGGATTAAACTGAAAGTGTTTAAAAAAGCAGTACAAGGAAGCCCAGGGAAAAGACAGATAGCAAGTTTTTGTAAGTTCAGACTGAGGCCAGTTGGTGAGAACTGTCCACTTCTACCTATATTAAGGATTTCATGTAGTATTAGTCAAGAATAGAAAAGCAAATGGTTCTTTCCCCACCCTCCACTTATTGAAACCGAAGCTGTTCTAAAAAAAAAAGTGCGTAAAAATAGACCGCATTGGAAAAATGTCCTGGAAATCACAGGAGAGATGGAACTAAGAGGAAGCAGTGAGCTACAACTGTCTTTACTATATTATTACTGCTTATATCTTAAAGTTGTGGTGTTACTCAACTGCCACACACAGTGTTGTGTGTACCAGTGGTTACCACCAGTTCTGTTATAAATATCACAACCCTCTATCTATTTCTACCACTTGTGTTAAAACTGACTCGGCTGCCTCGTTCTCAGCTGAGAGTCCTGGTGCTCAACTACATGTGTAATCTGTCCACTTCTGACTCCTCCATCTATTGTTAATATTATGGTCCACCTGGGAATTGTTTGTTTTAGTTAGTAGGTATCGGGCATTTTACCCTCAAAGGGTTACGTCGAAGAGCTCCTGATCCAAGGAATGGGATTTAATTTCACCTTCCTTGCTTTTTCTATGTCTTCTAGTAACTGGCTTATGAATGTTTCTTATTTAAGTGAAGTAAAAACTAAGATAATTCAAAGCAAAAGAGAATTATTACTAGGAGATTTTTTTTTTTAAATAATCGGACCGGATTTTCTAGAAGAATTTAACGTCGCAATGGCAATTTCGGGTAAAATTATTTTCGTCTTTATTCTTCTTGCCTAAAATAAAAACAATGAAAATAAAATAAGAATCTTTCATTACAAAATTATGAAGACAAACATTGTTACACAACCTGGTCAAGATGGCGACGTTGAAAGTTGTGAACCCCAAACACAGCATCTCCTCAAAGAGGAACTTAACTTTTCAAGAGTAACCATCCCACTGAGCACATTCCATATATGATATTATAACATAAATGTTTTAATATCATGATATACAGACTGATGTAATTACAAGGGAGGACACACAGAAATCTGCGCCTCATAATTACACTCGCCTTGGAAGGTTCGACTGTAGTCCAGCCAGACAACAACAAGTCTCAACCAGCTACACCACAATGGAGTCGCCATCTATTGAGAAATCCAGACGTCTACTTATACTTCAAAGTATATCTACATAATTTAATGATTTTCCGATAGAAGAACTGTGTACGCATATTTTTATGTTGTTTTTGTACACAGGTGAATGTTTTATATTTGTTTCTCTGTACTAACAATGACAACTGCAACAAACTGATAAAATATTATATGACTCTCGTGTTTCTTGAAAGTAAACGACGAAAATGTTTAAAGGTACAATTACATGTACACAAGTGTAAACAGTTACATGTACACTAACTTAAGTGTACATGCTCTTCGTCAAACTATATTAACAAAGTTCTCTTTAATGAGTAACATATTCGGTATACAAGTTTTGTTGACTTTAATGTTGCAGGGTAAACACTGATGTACATATCTTATTACCTTCCTCAGTTAAACTTGTTGTATGTCACTTATATCTTGTTACTTGTATCACTCCATCAACACTTTACTTAACATAATCAACACACACACTTATTCTACTATAATTAATACACATTTTACTGTTCATGTTATTCCGTTACCAGGAAACTACACACTTGATCACTGTTATTCCGTTACCAGGAAACTACACACATGATCACTGTTATTCCGTTACCAGGAAACTACACACATGATCACTGTTATTCCGTTACCAGGAAACTACACACTTGATCACTGTTATTCCGTTACCAGGAAACTACACACTTGATCACTGTTATTCCGTTACCAGGAAACTACACACATGATCACTGTTATTCCGTTACCAGGAAACTACACACTTGATCACTGTTATTCCGTTACCAGGAAACTACACACTTGATCACTGTTATTCCGTTACCAGGAAACTACACACTTGATCACTGTTATTCCGTTACCAGGAAACTACACACATGATCACTGTTATTCCGTTACCAGGAAACTACACACATGATCACTGTTATTCCGTTACCAGGAAACTACACACTTGATCACTGTTATTCCGTTACCAGGAAACTACACACATGATCACTGTTATTCCGTTACCAGGAAACTACACACTTGATCGCTGTTATTCCGTTACCAGGAAACTACACACATGATCACTGTTATTCCGTTACCAGGAAACTACACACTTGATCACTGTTATTCCGTTACCAGGAAATTACACACTTGATCACTGTTATTCCGTTACCAGAAAACTACACACTTGATCACTGTTATTCCGTTACCAGGAAACTACACACTTGATCACTGTTATTCCGTTACCAGGAAACTACACACTTGATCACTATTATTCCGTTACCAGGAAACTACACACATGATCACTGTTATTCCGTTACCAGGAAACTACACACTTGATCACTGTTATTCCGTTACCAGGAAACTACACACTTGATCACTGTTATTCCGTTACCAGGAAACTACACACTTGATCACTGTTATTCCGTTACCAGTAAACTACACACTTGATCACTGTTATTCCGTTACCTGTAAACTACACACTTGATCACTGTTATTCCGTTACCAGAAACTACACACTTGATCACTGTTATTCCGTTACCAGGAAACTACACACTTGATCACTGTTATTCCGTTACCAGGAAACTACACACTTGATCACTGTTATTCCGTTACCAGGAAATTACACACTTGATCACTGTTATTCCGTTACCAGGAAACTACACACTTGATCACTGTTATTCCGTTACCAGTAAACTACACACTTGATCACTGTTATTCCGTTACCAGTAAACTACACACTTGATCACTGTTATTCCGTTACCAGTAAACTACACACTTGATCACTGTTATTCCGTTACCAGTAAACTACACACTTGATCACTGTTATTCCGTTACCAGTAAACTACACACTTGATCACTGTTATTCCGTTACCAGTAAACTACACACTTGATCACTGTTATTCCGTTACCAGTAAACTACACACTTGATCACTGTTATTCCGTTACCAGGAAACTACATACTTGATCACTGTTATTCCGTTACCAGTAAACTACACACTTGATCACTGTTATTCCGTTACCTGTAAACTACACACTTGATCACTGTTATTCCGTTACCAGTAAACTACACACTTGATCACTGTTATTCCGTTACCAGTAAACTACACACTTGATCACTGTTATTCCGTTACCAGTAAACTACACACTTGATCACTGTTATTCCGTTACCAGTAAACTACACACTTGATCACTGTTATTCCGTTACCAGTAAACTACACACTTGATCACTGTTATTCCGTTACCAGGAAACTACATACTTGATCACTGTTATTCCGTTACCAGTAAACTACACACTTGATCACTGTTATTCCGTTACCAGGAAACTACATACTTGATCACTGTTATTCCGTTACCAGTAAACTACACACTTGATCACTGTTATTCCGTTACCAGTAAACTACATACTTGATCACTGTTATTCCGTTACCAGTAAACTACACACTTGATCACTGTTATTCCGTTACCAGTAAACTACACACTTGATCACTGTTATTCCGTTACCAGTAAACTACACACTTGATCACTGTTATTCCGTTACCAGTAAACTACACACTTGATCACTGTTAACACTTGTACACCTTCCCTTCCTGTACAAACACACTGAACAAAACCACCAACAATTTCTCTCAACATTCCATTAAACAATACTAACTTTCCTACTGTTAACTTTCCTACTGTTAACCTGCTGACTAATTCACTCACTTTCTTTATACTCTTTTTTTATTTATTTACTTTATATTCACTTTCTTTTATTCTCCTTGTTCATTCTCACCAATTTCGTATTTATTTTATTTAAATTTCTCCAAATTCCCTTTCTGCAAGCTTCCTTCCTTCATATTGCTTTCATTCCCACTTCCTTCATATTGCCTTCATTCTCACTTCCTTCATATTGCCTTCATTCCCACTTCCTTCATATTGCCTTCATTCTCACTTCCTTCATATTGCTTTCATTCCCACTTCCTTCATATTGCCTTCATTCCCACTTCCTTCATATTGCTTTCATTCCCACTTCCTTCATATTGCCTTCATTGTCACTTCCTTCATATTGCCTTCATTCTCACTTCCTTCATATTGCTTTCATTCCCACTTCCTTCATATTGCCTTCATTCCCACTTCCTTCATACTTACTTCAATCATTCATACTCACTTCATACATACTCCATTTATTCTTCCTTTATTCTCACCTGGTTCATATTCTTTTCCAATATTCTCGCCTCTTACTTCCTTCACAATCTCTCTGAACTTTATTCATCACTATCAGAGCTTCACTCTCAGTATTGGTTGTTATGGTGATAGTAGTGCTGATGGATACATAATATACATACATGCATAGTCATAGCAGATTGCATATGAATGCACATGCATAAGACCGCATGTAAACACACATACAAAACTATGCATAAAAATACTTATGCACTAAAACGCTTCGTTTATGTATACATAAATGAGTGTTGCGCACAATTATGTATTATTAAATACATACAAATATACATACATTCATGCAGCACTGGGGCCCTGATGGTCACTGGGGCCCTGATGGTCACTGGGGCCCTGATGGTCACTGGGGCCCTGATGGTCACTGGGGCCCTGATGGTCACTGGGGCCCTGATGGTCACTGGGGCCCTGATGGTCACTGGGGCCCTGATGGTCACTGTGCTCAATTGAGATTATTTTATTATACATATATTTGATGCCTTTTCACAACTATATTATGAATAAGCTTTTATGAATAATCGGATAATTATGTATAATTATCGTTATATATATTTTATTACCTTTTTTATTCATTTTAATATAATGGTTTACAAAGGGAGTCATTCTTCTATATTATCTTGTAAATATGTGAGGAAAATATTTGCTGCCACACATTTTACATTAAATTTTGTTCATTAGTGTCTAGAAAGTGTTGATTAAGTGAAAAGTAAGTCAGGCTACATGAATCAGCACTAAATATTTTCCTGGCTATCTCTCTCACAAACTACTTTAAAAGCAGTCTAGAATTACCTTCAGGAAGACCCGCAGCTCCATATTTCCTGTGAAACATTTTAGACAATTTGAGAGAAATTTAAATATCACGCTTTTGATTACAATTTTGTGTAGTGAAACATTGACAGTTTTGCCTCACTGATGATTCTAATGATTGCTTTAAAACGTTTGTTATTGTTCATAGTGAACCTTAGATCAACTTTCCATGTTCATGAAATTACAACCAAATTTAATTGTCTTCAGTTTCAGCCTTTATGAAGTAGGTTAAGGTCCACCCACCAACTTACTGTGTTTTTGATCCTCCTTTTTCCCAGCTCCATGTGTCCAGGAGTCCGCCTGTGTCCCCTCAGATATTCTTCCTTCTCCACTTCCCCAAGGTCTACCTCAACAACCAGGATCCTCCTTTTTCCCAGGTCCATGTGCCCAGGAGTCCGTCTGTGTCCCCTCAGATATTCTCCCTTCTCCACTTCCCCAAGGTCTACCTCAACAACCAGTATTCTCCTTTTTCCCAGGTCCATGTGTCCAGGAGTCCCTCTGTGTCCCCTCAGATATTCTCCCTTCTCCACTTCCCCAAGGTCTACCTCAACAACCAGTATCCTCCTTTTTCCCAGGTCCATGTGTAAAGGAGTCCATCTGTCCGCCTCAGATATTCCCCCTTCTCCACTTCCCCAAGGTATACCTCAACAACCACCATCCTCCTTTTTCCCAGGTCCATGTGTCCAGGAGTCCATCTGTCCGTCTCAGATATTCTCCCTTCCCCACTTCCCCAAGGTCTACCTCAACAACCAGTATCCTCCTTTTTCCCAGGTCCATGTGTCCATCTGTCCGCCTCAGATATTCTCCCTTCTCCACTTCCCCAAGGTCTACCTCAACAACCGGTATTCTCCTTTTTCCCAGGTCCATGTGTCCAGGAGTCCATCTGTGTCCCCTCAGATATTCTCCCTTCTCCACTTCCCCAAGGTCTACCTCAACAACCAGTATCCTCCTTTTTCCCAGGTCCATGTGTCCAGGAGTCCTTCTGTGTCCGCCTCAGATATTCTCATTCTGGTCTACGTATCCTCCTTTTTCCCAGATCCATGTGTCCAGGAGTCCTGTCCGCCTCAGATATTTTTCCTTCCCCACTTCCCCAAGGTCTACCTCAACAACCAGTATCCTCCTTTTTCCCAGGTCCATGTGTCCAGGAGTCCATCTGTCCGCCTCAGATATTCTCCCTTCTCCACTTCCCCAAGGTCTACCTCAACAACCAGTATCCTCCTTTTTCCCAGGTCCATGTGTATAGGAGTCCATCTGTCCGCTTCAGATATTCTCCCTTCTCCACTTCCCCAAGGTCTACCTCAACAACCAATATATTCCTTTTTCCCAGGTCCATGTGTCCAGGAGTCCATCTGTCCGCCTCAGATATTCTCCCTTCTCCACTTCCCCAAGGTCTACCTCAACAACCAGTATCCTCCTTTTTCCGTGGTCCATGAGTCCAGGAGTCCATCTGTGTCCCCTCAGATATTCTCCCTTCTCCACTTCCCCAAGGTCTACCTCAACAACCAGCATCCTCCTTTTTCCCAGGTCCATGTGTCCAGGAGTCCATCTGTCCGCCTCAGATATTCTCCCTTCTCCACTTCCCCAAGGTCTACCTCAACAACCAGTATCCTCCTTTTTCCCAAGTTCATGTGTCCAGGAGTCCATCTGTGTCCCCTCAGATATTCTCCCTTCTCCACTTCCCCAAGGTCTACCTCAACAACCAATATCCTCCTTTTTCCCAGGTCCATGTGTCCAGGAATCCATCTGTCCGCCTCAGATATTCTCCCTTCCCCACTTCCCCAAGGTCTACCTCAGCAACCAGCATCCTCCTTTTTCCCAGGTCCATGTGTCCAGGAGTCCATCTGTGTCCCCTCAGATATTCTCCCTTCTCCACTTCCCCAAGGTCTACCTCAACAACCAGCATCCTCCTTTTTTCCAGGTCCATGTGTCCAGGAGTCCATCTGTCCGCCTCAGATATTCTCCCTTCCCCACTTCCGCAAGGACTACCTCAAGAACCAGCA
Organism: Cherax quadricarinatus; assembly: GCF_038502225.1. NCBI lineage: Eukaryota > Metazoa > Arthropoda > Malacostraca > Decapoda > Parastacidae > Cherax > Cherax quadricarinatus. The sequence goes on along the minus strand of NW_027196540.1, from coordinate 64,276 downwards.
TCCTCCTTTTTCCCAGGTCCATGTGTCCAGGAGTCCATCTGTCCGCCTCAGATATTCTCCCTTCCCCACTTCCCCAAGGTCTACCTCAACAGCCAGTATCCTCCTTTTTCCCAGGTCCATGTGTCCAGGAGTCCATCTGTCCGCCTCAGATATTCTCCCTTCTCCACTTCCCCAAGGTCTACCTCAACAACCAGTATCCTCCTTTTCCCCAGGTCCATGTGTCCAGGAGTCCATCTGTCCGCTTCAGATATTCTCCCTTCCCCACTTCCCCAAGGTCCACCTCAACAACCAATATATTCCTTTTTCCCAGGTCCATGTGTCCAGGAGTCCATCTGTCCGCCTCAGATAGTCTCCCTTCCCCACTTTCCTTCCTCGCCTTTCCCAGGTCCATGTGTCCAGGAATCCATCCGTGGGCCCCCGGATGTCTACCCTTCCTCACTTCACTTAGGATATCTTCCAGTCTCAGCCTTCCCCAGGTTATGTATCCCGAAGTCAGCTCAGCCACTCCCAGTGATCTAGCTAGATGAGAACGAGGCCTTGTTTAGCTGGTTTACGGTAGAGACTGTCCAGGTGGGTGGAATTACAGGAGGGGACACGCAGAAATCTGCTTCCTGTAATTACATCCACCAAGACAGTCTAGACCGTAAGTCAGCCAGACGCAGCCAGGCTACCGTCCAGTTCGGTCACCAAGGCCTGGCCACTCAATGAAATTTTGGAAGTTCTATTTATGTTATACAATTCCTCTACATTAAATATATTTTTTTTAGAACTCAATTAGCAGTTGAAGTGTTTGTGAATGTTCTATTGCGTGTGGATTATTACAGATCTCCACGAGAACTGTAATAATTGTTGAAGTTTATCTATTAATTAGTTATTTGTCTTATGAATTTGCTAGACTCGCAGTAGGTTACAAGCGCGAGCGTTCAGTGGAAATAAACCACTCTGTGTGACTTTTTTTTTGGGTTATCCTGGGTAATTTACACATATTTTACAATCTTTGATAATTTGTGAAACTGTAATTACGTGTTCCTGTACCTAAGTAAATTTACTTACTTTCACGCAAACTTTTTTTTACACTCATTTGTGCATTTCCGCCAACGCAGCATGCGGATTCACCCTCTCACACAAACACTCCTACGTATAAAAGATACTCATCGCCATTTACATTACTATGCACGTAATCACAAATACACACACACACACGCACACACACACACACACACACACACACACACACACACACACACACACACACACACACACACACACACACACACACACAACATAAACGTTACTGGATGAAAATAAAACTAGCAGCTGGGGATATTCAATCCCTTCTTAAAGATGTTTATTGTGGTGGTTCCAGCACACTGGTCAGTATGTCTTTGTCTTACTGAGATACTATGTTATGTTATGTACTGTGATGTGTCAGTGTCAGTCAATATTATAAAATTAATATGCTCTAATGATAGTAATAGTAATAATATTAGTAATAGTAATAATATTAGTAATAGTAATAATATTAGTAATAATAATAATAGTAGTAGTTAATAATGGTAATGATAATAGTAGTAGTAATTAATAATAGTGATAGTAGTAGTTAATAATAATGATAATAGTAGTAATAATATTAGTAGCAATGATAATAATAGTAATAGTAATGATAATAGTAGTAGTATTGATAATAATAGTAGTAATGTTAATGGTAGTAGTATTGATAATAGTAATTGAAGTAGTAGTAATGATAATAGTTGTAGTAGTAATAATAGTAGTAGCAGTAATGATAATAATAGCGATGATAGTAGTAGTAGTAATGATAATAATGGTAGTAGTAATGATAATAATGGTAGTAGTAATGATAATAGTAGTAGTAATGATAATAGTAGTAGTAATGATAACTGTACTAGTAATAATGATAACTTTTGTAATGATAATAATAGTGATAATAGTAATAATAATAGTAATGATAATAGTAGTCATAATGTTAGTTATAGTAATGATAATGGTAGTACTAGTAGTAATGATAGTAGTAATGATGATGGTTATTAGTAATAATGATAACAGCAATAGTGTTAGTAATCAGTAATCAGCTCTTCCTATTAAATATTCATGAATGTTTGTCAGTACAAATAAGTATATAAAAAAAAAAAATTCAAGTCGACTACATTGCTGGAATGTTTGGAATATGTGGAGATATCTTTCTATATATCATCTTTGTCTGTGTGGCATCCTTGTTAATGTGACAGTAAGATGTGTAGGGTGGGAAGACACCCTTCCCGAATTCTAACTTTCTTTCATCTCTCTAGAAGAGTGGTCCCCCAAACTTACTCAGGTTGCTGCCCCCTTGCTTCCCAGGCCACATCCCTAGCCCCCTCCCTCCCCCTTGCTTCCCAGGCCACATCCCTAGCGCCCCTCCCTCCCCCTTGACTCCCAGGCCACATCCCTAGCGCCCCTCCCTCCCCCTTGACTCCCAGGCCACATCCCTAGCGCTCCCAGGCCACATCCCTAGCGCCCCTCCCTCCCCCTTGACTCCCAGGCCACATCCCTAGCGCCCCTCCCTCCCCCTTGACTCCCAGGCCACATCCCTAGCGCCCCTCCCTCCCCCTTGCCCCTCCCTCCCGATTGACTTCCAGGCCACATCCCTAGCGCCCCTCCCTCCCCCTTGACTCCCAGGCCACATCCCTAGCGCCCCTCCCTCCCCCTTGACTCCCAGGCCACATCCCTAGCGCCCCTCCCTCCCCCTTGACTCCCAGGCCACATCCCTAGCGCCCCTCCCTCCCCCTTGACTCCCAGGCCACATCCCTAGCGCCCCTCCCTCCCCCTTGACTCCCAGGCCACATCCCTAGCGGCCCTCCCTCCCCCTTGACTCCCAGGCCACATCCCTAGCGCCCCTCCCTCCCCCTTGACTCCCAGGCCACATCCCTAGCGCCCCTCCCTCCCCCTTGACTCCCAGGCCACATCCCTAGCGCCCCTCCCTCCCCCTTGACTCCCAGGCCACATCCCTAGCGCCCCTCCCTCCCCCTTGACTCCCAGGCCACATCCCTAGCGTCCCTCCCTCCCCCTTGACTCCCAGGCCACATCCCTAGCGCCCCTCCCTCCCCCTTGACTCCCAGGCCACATCCCTAGCGCCCCTCCCTCCCCCTTGACTCCCAGGCCACATCCCTAGCGCCCCTCCCTCCCCCTTGACTCCCAGGCCACATCCCTAGCGCCCCTCCCTCCCCCTTGACTCCCAGGCCACATCCCTAGCGCCCCTCCCTCCCCCTTGACTCCCAGGCCACATCCCTAGCGCCCCTCCCTCCCCCTTGACTCCCAGGCCACATCCCTAGCGCCCCTCCCTCCCCCTTGACTCCCAGGCCACATCCCTAGCGCCCCTCCCTCCCCCTTGACTCCCAGGCCACACCCCTAGGGCCCCTCCCTCCCCCTTGACTCCCAGGCCACATCCCTAGCGCCCCTCCCTCCCCCTTGACTCCCAGGCCACATCCCTAGCGCCCCTCCCTCCCCCTTGACTCCCAGGCCACATCCCTAGCGCCCCTCGCTCCCCCTTGACTCCCAGGCCACATCCCTAGCGCCCCTCCCTCCCCCTTGACTCCCAGGCCACATCCCTAGCGCCCCTCCCTCCCCCTTGACTCCCAGGCCACATCCCTAGCGCCCCTTTCTCCCCCTTGACTCCCAGGCCACAGCCCTAGCGCCCCTCCGTCCCCCTTGACTCCCAGGCCACATCCCTAGATCCCCTCCCACCCCCTTGACTCCCAGGCCACATCCCTAGCGCCCCTCCCTCCCCCTCCCAGGCCACATTGACTCCCAGGCCACATCCCTAGAGCCCCTCCCTCCCCCTTGACTCCCAGGCCACATCCCTAGCGCCCCTCCCTCCCCCTTGACTCCCAGGCCACATCCCTAGCGCCCCTCCCTCCCCCTTGACTCCCAGGCCACATCCCTAGCGCCCCTCCCTCCCCCTTCACTCCCAGGCCACATCCCTAGCGCCCCTCCCTCCCCCTTGACTCCCAGGCCACATCCCTAGCGCCCCTCCCTCCCCCTTGACTCCCAGGCCACATCCCTAGCGCCCCTCCCTCCCCCTTGACTCCCAGGCCACATCCCTAGCGCCCCTCCCTCCCCCTTGACTCCCAGGCCACATCCCTAGCGCCCCTCCCTCCCCCTTGACTCCCAGGCCACATCCCTAGCGCCCCTCCCTCCCCCTTGACTCCCAGGCCACATCCCTAGCGCCCCTCCCTCCCCCTTGACTCCCAGGCCACATCCCTAGCGCCCCTCCCTCCCCCTTGACTCCCAGGCCACATCCCTAGCGCCCCTCCCTCCCCCTTGACTCCCAGGCCACATCCCTAGCGCCCCTCCCTCCCCCTTGACTCCCAGGCCACATCCCTAGCGCCCCTCCCTCCCCCTTGACTCCCAGGCCACATCTCTAGCGCCCCTCTCTCCCCCTTGACTCCCAGGCCACATCTCTAGCGCCCCTCCATCCCCCTTGGCACCCAGGCCACATCCCTAGCGCCCCTCCCTCTCCGCTTGACTCCCAGGCCACATCCCTAGCACCACTCCCTCCCCCTTGACTCCCAGGCCACATCCCTAGCTCCTCTCCCTCCTCCTTGACTCCAAGGCCACATCCCTAGCGCCCCTCCCTCCCCCTTGACTCCCAGGCCACATCCCTAGCGCCCCTCCCTCCCCCTTGACTCCCAGGCCACATCCCTAGCGCCCCTCCCTCCCCCTTGACTCCCAGGCCACATCCCTAGCGCCCCTCCCTCCCCCTTGACTCCCAGGCCACATCCCTAGCGCCCCTCCCTCCCCCTTGACTCCCAGGCCACATCCCTAGCGCCCCTCCCTCCCCCTTGACTCCCAGGCCACATCCCTAGCGCCCCTCCCTCCCCCTTGACTCCCAGGCCACATCCCTAGAGCCCCTCCCTCCCCCTTGACTCCCAGGCCACATCCCTAGCGCCCCTCCCTCCCCCTTGACTCCCAGGCCACATCCCTAGCGCCCCTCCCTCCCCCTTGACTCCCAGGCCACATCCCTAGCGCCCCTCCCTCCCCCTTGACTCCCAGGCCACATCCCTAGCGCCCCTCCCTCCCCCTTGACTCCCAGGCCACATCCCTAGCGCCCCTCCCTCCCCCTTGACTCCCAGGCCACATCCCTAGCGCCCCTCCCTCCCCCTTGACTCCCAGGCCACATCCCTAGCGCCCCTCCCTCCCCCTTGACTCCCAGGCCACATCCCTAGCGCCCCTCCCTCCCCCTTGACTCCCAGGCCACATCCCTAGCGCCCCTCCCTCCCCCTTGACTCCCAGGCCACATCCCTAGCGCCCCTCCCTCCCCCTTGACTCCCAGGCCACATCCCTAGCGCCCCTCCCTCCCCCTTGACTCCCAGGCCACATCCCTAGCGCCCCTCCCTCCCCCTTGACTCCCAGGCCACATCCCTAGCGCCCCTCCCTCCCCCTTGACTCCCAGGCCACATCCCTAGAGCCCCTCCCTCCCCCTTGACTCCCAGGCCACATCCCTAGCGCCCCTCCCTCCCCCTTGACTCCCAGGCCACATCCCTAGCGCCCCTCCCTCCCCCTTGACTCCCAGGCCACAGCCCTAGGACTCCCAGGCCACATCCCTAGCGCCCCGCCCTCCCCCTGGACTCCCAGGCCACATCCCTAGCGTCCCTCCCTCCCCCTTGACTCCCAGGCCACATCCCTTGCGCCCCTCCCTCCCCCTTGACTCCCAGGCCACATAGAGCCCTAGCGCGCCCTCCCTCCCCCTTGACTCCCAGGCCACATCCCTAGCGCCCCTCCCTCCCCCTTGACTCCCAGGCCACATCCCTAGCGACCCCAGGCCACATCCCTAGCCCCCTTGACTCCCAGGCCACATCCCTAGCGCCCCTCCCTCCCCCTTGACTCCCAGGCCACATCCCTAGCGCCCCTCCCTCCCCCTTGACTCCCAGGCCACACCCCTAGAGCCCCTCCCTCTCCCTTGACTCCCAGGCCACATCCCTAGCGCCCCTCCCTCCCCCTTGACTCCCAGGCCACATCCCTAGCGCCCCTCCCTCCCCCTTGACTCCCAGGCCACATCCCAAGCGCCCCTCCCTCCCCCTTGACTCCCAGGCCACATCCCTAGCGCCCCTCCCTCCCCCTTGATTCCCAGGCCACATCCCTAGCGCCCCTCCTCCCCAGGCCACAACCCTCCCCCTTGACTCCCAGGCCACATCCCTAGCCCCTGCCTCCCCCTTGACTCCCAGGCCACATCCCTAGCGCCCCTCCCTCCCCCTTGACTCCCAGGCCACAACCCTAGCGCCCCACCCAACCCCTTGACTCCCAGGCCACATCCCTAGCGCCCCTCCCTCCCCCTTGACTCCCAGGCCACATCCCTAGCGCCCCTCCCTCCCCCTTGACTCCCAGGCCACATCCCTAGCGCCCCTCCCTCCCCCTTGACTCCCAGGCCACATCCCTAGCGCCCCTCCCTCCCCCTTGACTCCCAGGCCACATCCCAAGCCCCCCTCCATCCCCCTTGACTCCCAGGCCACATCCCTAGCGCCCCTCCCTCCCCCTTGACTCCCAGGCCACTCCCTAGGCCCCTCCCTCCCCCTTGACATCCCTAGCGCCCCTCCCTCCCCCTTGACTCCCAGGCCACATCCCTAGCGCCCCTCCCTCCCCCTTGACTCCCAGGCCACATCCCTAGCGCCCCTCCCTCCCCCTTGACTCCCAGGCCACATCCCTAGCGCCCCTCCCTCCCCCTTGACTCCCAGGCCACATCCCTAGCGCCCCTCCCTCCCCCTTGACTCCCAGGCCACATCCCTAGCGCCCCTCCCTCCCCCTTGACTCCCAGGCCACATCCCTAGCGCCCCTCCCTCCCCCTTGACTCCCAGGCCACATCCCTAGCGCCCCTCCCTCCCCCTTGACTCCCAGGCCACATCCCTAGCGCCCCTCCCTCCCCCTTGACTCCCAGGCCACATCCCTAGCGCCCCTCCCTCCCCCTTGACTCCCAGGCCACATCCCTAGCGCCCCTCCCTCCCCCTTGACTCCCAGGCCACATCCCTAGCGCCCCTCCCTCCCCCTTGACTCCCAGGCCACATCCCTAGCGCCCCTCCCTCCCCCTTGACTCCCAGGCCACATCCCTAGCGCCCCTCCCTCCCCCTTGACTCCCAGGCCACATCCCTAGCGCCCCTCCCTCCCCCTTGACTCCCAGGCCACATCCCTAGCGCCCCTCCCTCCCCCTTGACTCCCAGGCCACATCCCTAGCGCCCCTCCCTCCCCCTTGACTCCCAGGCCACATCCCTAGCGCCCCTCCCTCCCCCTTGACTCCCAGGCCACATCCCTAGCGCCCCTCCCTCCCCCTTGACTCCCAGGCCACATCCCTAGCGCCGCTCCCTCCCCCTTGATTCCCAGGCCACATCCCTAGCGCCCCGCCCTCCCCCTTGACTCCCAGGCCACATCCCTAGCGCCCCTCCCTCCCCCTTGACTCCCAGGCCACATCCCTAGCGCCCCTCCCTCCCCCTTGACTCCCAGGCCACATCCCTAGCGCCCCTCCCTCCCCCTTGACTCCCAGGCCACATCCCTAGCGCCCCTCCGTCCCCCTCCCCCTTGACTCCCAGGCCACATCCCTAGCGCCCCTCCCTCCCCCTTGACTCCCAGGCCACATCCCTAGCGCCCCTCCCTCCCCCTTGACTCCCAGGCCACATCCCTAGCGCCCCTCCCTCCCCCTTGACTCCCAGGCCACATCCCTAGCGCCCCTCCCTCCCCCTTGACTCCCAGGCCACATCCCTAGCGCCCCTCCCCCCCCCTTGACTCCCAGGCCACATCCCTAGCGCCCCTCCCTCCCCCGTGACTCCCAGGCCACATCCCTAGCGCCCCTCCCTCCCCCTTGACTCCCAGACCACATCCCTAGCGCCCCTCCCTCCCCCTTGACTCCCAGGCCACATCCCTAGCGCCCCTCCCTCCCCCTTGCCTCCCAGGCCACATCCCTAGCGCCCCTCCCTCCCCCTTGACTCCCAGGCCACATCCCTATCGCCCCTCCCTCCCCTCCCCCTTGACTCCCAGGCCACATCCCTAGAGCCCCTCCCTCCCCCTTGACTCCCAGGCCACATCCCTAGCGCCCCTCCCTCCCCCTTGACTCCCAGGCCACATCCCTAGCGCCCCTCCCTCCCCCTTGACTCCCAGGCCACATCCCTAGCGCCCCTCCCTCCCCCTTGCCTCCCACTCCCAGGCCACATCCCTAGCGCCCCTCCCTCCCCCTTGACTCCCAGGCCACATCCCTAGCGCCCCTCCCTCCCCCTTGACTCCCAGGCCACAGCCCTAGCGCCCCTCCCTCCCCCTTGACTCCCAGGCCACATCCCTAGCGCCCCTCCCTCCCCTTTTGACTCCCAGGCCACATCCATAGCGCTCCTCCCTCCCTCTTGACTCCCAGGCCACATCCCTAGCGCCCCTCCCTCCCCCTTGACTCCCAGGCCACATCCCTAGCGCCCCTCCCTCCCCCTTGACTCCCAGGCCACATCCCTAGCGCCTCTCCCTCCCCCTTGACTCTCAGGCCACATCCCTAGCGCCCCTCCCTCCCCCTTGACTCCCAGGCCACATCCCTAGCGCCCCTCCCTCCCCCTTGACTCCCAGGCCACATCCCTAGCGCCCCTCCCTCCCTTTTGACTCCCAGGCCACATCCCTAGCGCCCCTCCCTCCCCACACACAAACATACGAACGCGAATTCAAAATAACAACTAATATAACACTAAAACAAACGTATTTATTTCAGAAATAAAAATTAACGTAGTAAACCAACTTACTTAACAATATGAAAGGATAAATTTACATCTCATCTGTAACTGCACTGTCTTCACAGTTTTAATGAGATGGATGTACTTGGTACACGTACATTAACTTCTCAACATCATGCTAGAAGGCACTAAGAAGTCTTAGATCCCCGCAACTGTACTGAAGCATCGCTCTACTAAATATATTAAGTACATCTTTTTTTAAGAAACTGAAGAAACTACTTCATTGTAGCAGTGGAAAAGATAGTGTTGATTGATAGGTAATGTAGTAGACTTTGAATCATAGGTCCCTTATAACCTCATACCTTCTTATATGGTTACCCATAGGTCCCTTACACCATCGGTTAGTTTTGTTAGTTCCCCAAGCAAGATGAAGATCACATGTGGTTAACAAGAGGCAGTTGACCTTAGATAACTTAGAGAAAGAATTTTAACCGACTTCGCCATGAACACTGAATTTTGAAAGTTTCTAAGATTAAATTGTAATGCTAAATGCACACTGGGGCAGAAAGAAGAAACAAATAATTCATGAATTATCCATCAAAACTGGGCGAGACAGCTCCTTCATAGTGGCTAAACATAAAGAATCATAGCCAGATTGTGGGGACGATCACCGGGGTTCTCACTCTCACCAGGTCGAGTCTCTACTCTGTTCGTTTCTTTTTGCTGGTTATTTTAACCAGCAAAAAGATCTGTTATTTATCTAAAAGTCACTGAGACCATACAACTTCCTGCTGAGTAAAATAAAAAAAAAGAAATAATCTGGAGCTATAATAAGCGGTTTGTGAACTAGGTGACTTACAATTAGAAATGCTCCCTCTGCAGGAATATCTCAATTTGAAATAATATATCCTTTAACCAAGTACACAGATACCATGCCCATGCATGACAGATGTAGGGTGAGGGACTGATGAGTGAGATCCTTCTGGATTTCAAACTGTCTAGGTTGAAGTAGCTAGAATTAAGTTATACTTCATCTGTTTAATTGAAGAACACTCGCAAACATCTGAGGTGATACAGATTTCGTAAAATGATAATTGTTCATATGTAAAAAAAAAAAAGTCAAAATATTTTATATATTTTATATTTATATATTTTATTTTATTTTTTATAAATAAGTTTTTAAATGTAAATCTATGTCGCATAATTTTTGAGGCATCATATGTGAGCTTGGTGAGATCTGGTTTTCCTAAATGCTAAATCATCACATATCACTTGTGCTCTTTATATGAAACTGAAATTGTCATTATTATCTAACTACATGCGACCACTGTCAGTGGTTCGTCTTCAAGCTTCCTCCGGCATGTAACATAACCCACTTTCTAATTGACTCTATCAGTAATAGTTAATATACATGACATGTTATGAACATGTTCCAGACATTTTCAAGACTTTTGAGATATGTTCTATAAATACATTTCCCTAAATCTATAAATCTAGTCATTTATAGCAGTAAAATGTGTTAGCAACATCCTCTTATTAAACCTTATCAATGTCATTATTAAATTATTATACATTACTCTGGAAATGTTGCAAGCAAATATTGTCTTTTATTACTGTTGAGAACATTAAACATCTATACGGTAAACGATCAACGATTTGTCATTATTTCAGAAAACTTACAATGAAAATCGAGAATGCAAAACTGTGTTGCTGATATCTAGCAAAATTCTCAAATGTCACTAAAAGTCATTGTTATATAATTTGTAAAATAGGATGACAGCAGCAAATAAAAAAACAGTAAGAAAAAAAAGGTCAAAAAGGCGTCATGGCCAGGTTGAGACATGGACCATCACTGACCGTTGGGTCAGCTGGTCAGGTTGAGACATGGACCATCACTGACCGTTGGGTCAGCTGGTCAGGTTGAGACATGGACCATCACTGACCGTTGGGTCAGCTGGTCAGGTTGAGACATGGACCATCACTGACCGTTGGGTCAGCTGGTCAGGTCTTCATGGCCTCAGTCTCAATTTTTAATATCTATTTTCTTCTGTGTACTTATATTATTCTAACTCTTATTGATAACATTTGTATTTCTACGTTTCTATAAAAATAATTATTCAACTGCAGAAACACTGTATACAAATTTTGGAGAAGCGCCGAGCATGACTTAGTAGTTTGTACCATCATCAGCTGCACGAGTCCAGTTTGTACCATCATCAGCTGCACGAGTCCAGTTTGTATCATCATCAGCTGCACGAGTCCAGTTTGTACCATCATCAGCTGCACGAGTCCAGTTTGTACCATCATCAGCTGCACGAGTCCAGTTTGTACCATCATCAGCTGCACGAGTCCAGTTTGTATCATCATCAGCTGCACGAGTCCAGTTTGTACCATCATCAGCTGCACGAGTCCAGTTTGTACCATCATCAGCTGCACGAGTCCAGTTTGTACCATCATCAGCTGCACGAGTCCAGTTTGTACCATCAGCAGCTGCACGAGTCCAGTTTGTATCATCATCAGCTCCACGAGTCCAGTTTGTACCATCATCAGCTGCACGATTCCAGTTTGTACCATCATCAGCTGCACGAGTCCAGTTTGTTCCATCATCAGCTGCACGAGTCCAGTTTGTACCATCATCAGCTGCACGAGTCCAGTTTGTACCATCATCAGCTGCACGAGTCCAGTTTGTACCATCATCAGCTGCACGAGTCCAGTTTGTACCATCATCAGCTGCACGAGTCCAGTTTGTACCATCATCAGCTGCACGAGTCCAGTTTGTACCATCATCAGCTGCACGAGTCCAGTTTGTACCATCATCAGCTGCACGAGTCCAGTTTGTACCATCATCAGCTGCACGAGTCCAGTTTGTATCATCATCAGCTGCACGAGTCCAGTTTGTACCATCATCAGCTGCACGAGTCCAGTTTGTACCATCATCAGCTGCACGAGTCCAGTTTGTACCATCATCAGCTGCACGAGTCCAGTTTGTACCATCATCAGCTGCACGAGTCCAGTTTGTACCATCATCAGCTGCACGAGTCCAGTTTGTACCATCAACAGCTGCACGAGTCCAGTTTGTACCATCATCAGCTGCACGAGTCCAGTTTGTACCATCATCAGCTGCACGAGTCCAGTTTGTACCATCATCAGCTGCACGAGTCCAGTTTGTACCATCATCAGCTGCACGAGTCCAGTTTGTACCATCATCAGCTGCACGAGTCCAGTTTGTACCATCATCAGCTGCACGAGTCCAGTTTGTACCATCATCAGCTGCACGAGTCCAGTTTGTACCATCATCAGCTGCACGAGTCCAGTTTGTACCATCATCAGCTGCACGAGTCCAGTTTGTACCATCATCAGCTGCACGAGTCCAGTTTGTACCATCATCAGCTGCACGAGTCCAGTTTGTACCATCATCAGCTGCACGAGTCCAGTTTGTACCATCATCAGCTTCACGAGTCCAGTTTGTATCGTCATCAGCTGCACGAGTCCAGTTTGTACCATCATCAGCTGCACGAGTCCAGTTTGTACCATCATCAGCTGCACGAGTCCAGTTTGTATCATCATCAGCTGCACGAGTCCAGTTTGTACCATCATCAGCTGCACGAGTCCAGTTTGTACCATCATCAGCTGCACGAGTCCAGTTTGTACCATCATCAGCTGCACGAGTCCAGTTTGTACCATCATCAGCTGCACGAGTCTAGTTTGTACCATCATCAGCTGCACGAGTCCAGTTTGTACCATCATCAGCTGCACGAGTCCAGTTTGTACCATCATCAGCTGCACGAGTCCAGTTTGTACCATCATCAGCTGCACGAGTCCAGTTTGTACCATCATCAGCTGCACAAGTCCAGTTTATATTATCATCAGCTGCACGAGTCCAGTTTGCATCATCATCAGTTGCACGAGTCCAGTTTGTACCATCATCAGCTGCACGAGTCCAGTTTGTACCATCATCAGCTGCACGAGTCCAGTTTGTATCATCATCAACTGCATGAGTCCAGTTTGTACCATCATCAGCTGCACGAGTCCAGTTTGTACCATCATCAGCTGCACGAGTCCAGTTTGTACCATCATCAGCTGCATGAGTCCAGTTTGTATCTTCATCAGCTGCACGAGTCCAGTTTGTACCATCATCAGCTGCACGAGTCCAGTTTGTATCATCAGCTGCACGAGTCAAATTTGTACCATCATCAGCTGCACGACCCCAGTTTGTATCACCATCAGCTGCACGAGTCCAGTTTGTACCATCATCAGCTGCATGAGTCAAATTTGTACCATCATCAGCTGCACGAGTCCAGTTTGTACCATCATCAGCTGCACGAGTCCAGTTTGTATCATCATCAGCTGCACGAGTCCAGTTTGTGTCGTCATCAGCTGCACGAGTCCAGTTTGTACCATCATCAGCTGCACGAGTCAAATTTGTACCATCATCAGCTGCACGAGTCGAGCTTGTATCACCATCAGCTGCACGAGTCCAGCTGCACGAGTCCAGTTTGTACCATCATCAGCTGCACGAGTCCAGTTTGTACCATCATCAGCTGCACGAGTCCAGTTGTATCATCATCAGCTGCACGAGCCCAGTATGTACCATCATCAGCTGCACGAGTCCAGTTTGTACCATCATCAGCTGCACGAGTCAAATTTGTACCATCATCAGCTGCACGAGTCCAGTTTGTATCACCATCAGCTGCACGAGTCCAGTTTGTACCATCATCAGCTGCACGAGTCCAGTTTGTACCATCATCAGCTGCACGAGTCCAGTTTGTATCATCATCAGCTGCACGAGTACAGTTTGTACCATCATCAGCTGCACGAGTCCAGTTTGTACCATCATCAGCTGCACGAGTCCAGTTTGTACCATCATCAGCTGCACGAGTCCAGTTTGTATCATCATCAGCTGCACGAGTCCAGTTTGTACCATCATCAGCTGCACGAGTCCAGTTTGTACCATCATCAGCTGCACGAGTCCAGTTTGTATCATCATCAGCTGCACGAGTCCAGTTTGTACCATCATCAGCTGCACGAGTCCAGTTTGTACCATCATCAGCTGCACGAGTCCAGTTTGTATCATCATCAGCTGCACGAGTCCAGTTTGTATCATCATCAGCTGCACGAGTCCAGTTTGTACCATCATTAGCTGCACGAGTCCAGTTTGTACCATCATTAGCTGCACGAGTCCAGTTTGTACCATCATTAGCTGCACGAGTCCAGTTTGTACCATCATCAGCTGCACGAGTCCAGTTTGTATCATCATCAGCTGCACGAGTCCAGATTCTATCATCATCAGCTGCGCGAGTCTGCATCATCAGACGAGTCCAGTTTGTATCATCATCAGCTGCACGAGTCCAGTTTGTATCACCATCAGCTGCACGAGTCCAGTTTGTACCATCATCAGCTGCACGAGTCCAGTTTGTACCATCATCAACTGCACGAGTCCAGTTTGTATCATCATCAGCTGCACGAGTCCAGTTTGTACCATCATTAGCTGCACGAGTCCAGTTTGTACCATCATCAGCTGCACGAGTCCAGTTTGCACCTTCATTAGCTGCACGGGTCCAGTTTGTACCATCATTAGCTGCACGAGTCCAGTTTGTATCATCATTAGCTGCACGGGTCCAGTTTGTACCATCATTAGCTGCACGAGTCCAGTTTGTATCATCATCAGCTGCACGAGTCCAGTTTGTACCATCATCAGCTGCACGAGTCCAGTTTGTACCATCATCAGCTGCACGAGTCCACTTAGTACCATCATCAGCTGCACGAGTCCAGTTTGTACCATCATCAGCTGCACGAGTCCAGTTTGTATCATCAGCTGCACGAGTCCAGTTTGTATCATCAACTGCACGAGTCCAGTTTGTATCATCAGCTGCACGAGTCCAGTTTGTACCATCATTAGCTGCACGAGTCCAGTTTGTACCATCATCAGCTGCACGAGTCCAGTTTGTACCATCATTAGCTGCACGAGTCCAGTTTGTACCATCATCAGCTGCACGAGTCCAGTTTGTTCCATCATTAGCTGCACGAGTCCAGTTTGTATCATCATCAGCTGCACGATTCCAGTTTGTACCATCATTAGCTGCACGAGTCCAGTTTGTACCATCATCAGCTGCACGAGTCCAGTTTGTACCATCATTAGCTGCACAGGTCCAGTTTGTACCATCATCAGCTGCACGAGTCCAGTTTGTACCATCATTAGCTGCACGAGTCCAGTTTGTATCATCATCAGCTGCACGATTCCAGTTTGTACCATCATTAGCTGCACGGGTCCAGTTTGTACCATCATCAGCTGCACGAGTCCAGTTTGTACCATCATTAGCTGCACGGGTCCAGTTTGTACCATCATCAGATGCACGATTCCAGTTTGTACCATCTTTAGCTGCACGAGTCCAGTTTGTATCATCATCAGCTGCACGAGTCCAGTTTGTACCATCATCAGCTGCACGGGTCCAGTTTGTACCATCATTAGCTGCACGAGTCCAGTTTGTACCATCATCAGATGCATGATTCCAGTTTGTACCATCATTAGCTGCACGAGTCCAGTTTGTATCATCATCAGCTGCACGAGTCCAGTTTGTACCATCATTAGCTGCACGAGTCCAGTTTGTACCATCATCAGATGCACGAGTCCAGTTTGTATCATCATCAGCTGCACGAGTCCAGTTTGTACCATCATCAACTGCACGATTCCAGTTTGTACCATCATTAGCTGCACGTGTCCAGTTTGTACCATCATCAGCTGCACGAGTCCAGTTTGTATCATCATCAGCTGCACGAGTCCAGTTTGTACCATCATTAGCTGCACGAGTCCAGTTTGTACCATCATTAGCTGCACGAGTCCAGTTTGTACCATCATCAGCTGCACGAGTCCAGTTTGTACCATCATCAGCTGCACGAGTCCAGTTTGTACCATCATCAGCTGCACGAGTCCAGTTTGTATCATCATCAGCTGCACGATTCCAGTTTGTACCATCATTAGCTGCACGAGTCCAGTTTGTACCATCATTAGCTGCACGGGTCCAGTTTGTACCATCATTAGCTGCACGGGTCCAGTTTGTACCATCATTAGCTGCACGAGTCCAGTTTGTACCATCATTAGCTGCACGAGTCCAGTTTGTACCATCATTAGCTGCACGGGTCCAGTTTGTACCATCATTAGCTGCACTGGTCCAGTTTGTACCATCATTAGCTGCACGAGTACATTTGCCACAAACTTCACCTCTGCCACAGGCATAAATTTTTCACTAGAAAAAGCACTTTTTATTTTACATTTTGTTTTATATGTCGTGTTATATCTTCATGTTTAACTTTTCATTATGTATATTATGTGTTCATATTTATGTATCTGCTGAAGTGTGTGTGTAATGAGTCCATGAGTGTGTGTGTTTTATCTGTTCAAATGTTTGTCTTTCCTGTTTGTGTGTGAGTTAGGGAAGTTAAAGTGATTGTGATTTTAACTAGCCTTATATATGCCACCGAAGCGAAGATAACAGTTTTGAGGTTGTCTTGTAATTATCACTATGGTGAAGATGACAATTGTGAGGTTAGTTAGTCTTGTAAATGTCACTGTAGTGAAGGTAATGTTCGTGAACTTAGCAAGTTTTGTAAATGTCACTGCAGTGAAGGTGATGTTCGTGAAGTTAGCTAGTCTTGTAAATGTCATTGAAGTGAAGGTGATGTTCGTGAAGGTAGCTAGTCTTGTAAATGTTACTGAAGTGAAGGTGATGTTCGTGAAGGTAGCTAGTCTTGTAAATGTTACTGAAGTGAAGGTGACAGTTGTGAGAGTCTGTCACTCCTGGGTGGGTTTGATAAAGCCAATTTTTGTTAAATGTTTTCAGTTTTTGTAGAGATGTTGCCCGGAGAAATTACTGAATTCGTTTGTTATAATTATAAAAGTATTTATAAGTTACCTGATCACTGCTCAAATATATGAAACACTGAATTCTTAGTTTTTATTTTCTTTGTTGATTATATTAACAACCAACAGGAGTCATGCATTACCATGTACATACACATACACATACACATTCACACACACACACAGAGTATAGGCTAGGTGGACAAAGACTACAGACCTCACTCAGGGAGAAAGACCTTGGGGTGACCATAACACCGAGCACATCACCGGAGGCACACATCAACCAAATAACTGCTGCAGCATACGGGCGCCTGGCAAACCTGAGAATAGCGTTCCGATACCTTAATAAGGAATCGTTCAAGACACTGTACACTGTGTATGTTAGGCCCATACTGGAGTATGCAGCACCAGTCTGGAACCCACACCTGGTCAAGCTCGTCAAGAAGTTAGAGAAAGTACAAAGGTTTGCAACAAGGCTAGTCCCAGAGCTCAAGGGAATGTCGTACGAGGAAAGGTTAAGGGAAATTGGACTGACGGCACTGGAGGACAGAAGGGTCAGGGGAGACATGATAACGACATACAAGATACTGCGGGGAATAGACAAGGTGGACAGAGATAGGATGTTCCAGAGAGGGGACACAGGGACAAGGGGTCACAACTGGAAGCTGAAGACTCAGACGAGTCACAGGGACGTTAGGAAGTATTTCTTCAGTCATAGAGTTGTCAGCAAGTGGAATAGCCTAGCAAGTGAAGTAGTGGAGGCAGGAACCATACATAGTTTTAAGAAGAGGTATGACAAAGCTCAGGAAGCAGAGAGAGAGAGAGGACCCAGTAGCGATCAGTGAAGAGGCGGGGCCAGGAGCTGAGTCTCGACCCCTGCAACCACAATTAGGTTAGTACAATTAGGTGAGTACTGTTAGGTAAGACACATATGCAACAGTTAGGTATCTTTATTTAGGTGAGTACTCACACTCACACTCACACACACACACACACACACACACACACACACACACACACACACAGTAACAAGGGGACACAGTTGGAAGCTGAAGACACAGATGAATCACAGGGATGTTAGGAAGTATTTCTTCAGCCACAGAGTAGTCAGTAAGTGGAATAGTTTGGGAAGCGATGTAGTGGAGGCAGGATCCATACATAGCTTTAAGCAGAGGTATGATAAAGCTCACGGCTCAGGGAGAGTGACCTAGTAGCGATCAGTGAAGAGGCGGGGCCAGGAGCTCGGACTCGACCCCCGCAACCTCAACTAGGTGAGTACAACTAGGTGAGTACACAGACACACACACACACACACACACACACACACACACACACACACACACACACACACACACACACACACAGACACACACACACAGACACACACACACACACACACACACACACACACACACACACAGACACACACACACACACACACACACACACACACACACACACACACACACACACACACACACACACACACACACACACACACACACACACACACACACACACACACAGTATCGTTGTTATTGAACGTTTTGACTCTTAATATTGAACATAAATGTTGTTATTCTACGCCTTCATTCACCATATTGAACAACAACATTGTTCTTGCGTGCGTTCGCTCACCATAATGAACACTATTGTTCACTCACCATTGTTCACTCATCTTAGTGAACATTATCGCTGTTCACTCACAATTGTTCACTCATCCTAGTGAACATTATCGTCGATCACCTACCATTGTTCACTCATCCTAGTGAACATTATCGTTGATCACCTACAATTGTTCACTCATCCTAGTGAACATTATCGTTGATCACCTACAATTGTTCACTCATCCTAGTGAACATTATCGTTGTTCTCTTTCCATTGTAAATATTAATATCGGTCGCTCATTGTACTAAACAATTTAGTTACACGAGTAAACATTAATGTGAGTGAACATAAATGTTATTATCAATGTTCATAGCGAACATCACTGTTGTTTACTCGCTATACTGAAAAATGTTTTTCACTCAACAGACTGAACACGAGTGTTGCTTACTTAACATAGTGAACACTAGTGTTGTTCGCTCATCATAGTGAACACCAGCATTGTTTACTTATCATAGTTAACATCAGTGTTGTTTATAAACCAGAGTGAACACTCGTGCTGCTTACTCACCAGAGTGAACACTAGTTCGCTCACCAGAGTGAACGCTAGTATTGTTCGCTCACCAGAGTGAACACTAGTATTGTTCGCTCACCAGAGTGAACACTGGTGTTGTTTACTCACCATAGTGAAAAGTGTTGTTTACTTACCATAGTGAACACCTAGGTTGTTTACTCACCATGGTGAACACATGGGTTGTTTACTCTCCATAGTGAACACCAGTGTTGTTTACTCACCATAGTGAACACCTGGGTTGTTTATGCACCAGAGTGAACACATGGGTTGTTTACTCACCATAGAGAACGCTAATGTTGTTCTTGCAAAACTTTTTATGATTAGCCAATTGTCGTATGACGACGGTATAAAATTTATTCACTAATTTATATTAACAGGTGAAGGTACAAGGTGAACTATAAGTGAAGGTGTAAGACTAACTACATGTGAAAACGTAAGATGTACTACAGGTGAAGATGCGCTCAAAAATGATCTCATTAATAACAGAAGTTCGTGTGGCGACAGAATATGTTTCTGCCAGGTCACCATATACTTCTCAGTTTGTTGTATGAGGTACCAATCTTTCCCTTCGTCTTGTACTTGCTGCCTTATACTCTTGCAAGTCACACTGTTCTTTGTGTTCTGGGTTACATATCTCAAGCTTCTTTCTATATTATTGAACGAGTTGGATCAATTCTCTTTATGTTAAAACAACAATATCGACATTCATCTCCTCACCTGAGATATGTGCTGCTAGATCTGAACTTGTTCCAAACTTCATTTAAGATTACAATCTCCATTTACTGGCTTAAGAACATATCTTATTTAATTGATGTAAACACTAAGATAACTCAAATCAATGTACACATTGCTGGGGGAAAATACTTAAATACTCACACAGGATTTTCTAGAAGAATTTCACATTACAATCCCAAAGTGTTGAAAATTTTCGAAAATTTTCTTGTTTGAAAATGAAAATAAAACATTAAATAAAGATTAGTTTAAAGAAATGGTATACAACTCAAGAGGGGGACGTTGAAAGTTGTGAACCCCAAACACAGCATCTCCTCAAAGAGGAACTTAACTTTTCAAGAGTAACCATCCCACTGAGCACATTCCATATATGATATTATAACATAAATGTTTTAATATCATGATATACAGACTGATGTAATTACAAGGGAGGACACACAGAAATCTGCGCCTCATAATTACACTCGCCTTGGAAGGTTCGACTGTTATCCAGCCAGACAAGAACAAGTGCTCAACCAGCTACACCACAATGGAGTGGCCACTTATTGAGAAATCCAGACTTCTACTTATGCTACAGAGTGTACTTAGATAACTTAATTATTTTCCGATAGAAAAATTTTGTAAGCATATTTCTGTACGTTTGTTTTAATACTTCTGTGAGTGTTTTGCATGTGTTTCTCTATACGAACAATGTACGAACAATGTACGAACAATGTACGAACAATGTACGAACAATGTACGAGCAATGTACGAACAATGTACGAACAATAATACTGCTACAAACTGACAAAACTTCATTTTCCTTATGTTTTCTAAATGTCAAAGACGAAAATATTTAAATGTACACACAAAAAAAGAATAATTGATATATACACTAACTCATGAGTACATAGCTTCATCAAGTTATCAAGTTATATTAATAAAGTTTTCTTTAAGGTGTAACTTAGTCGTTATATAAGTTTTGTTGAATTTAATGTGTCAGTATAAAGACTGACGCACATATCCAGCTCCTTTCCTCAGTTCAACCTGTTCTATTCTGCTCATATTTTGTCTCTTCTACCACTCCATCAACCACAGTTCCAACACACGCTTTACGTGGCATAATCAACAAACACAATTATTCTACTATAATTATTACAAATTTTAATGTTTATATTCTTCTTCTTCTTATGACCAGAGCTTTGGTAAGATGGGAAAGGAAGAAGGATGGGTAAGGATAGAAATATTGGAAAAGGGTGGGAGGGTGGGAGAGAGGTAGGATATAAAAGGTAAATGACCCAATCACTGTGGTGTAATTTAAAAAGTGTATGTGGAATAATAAAATATTCTTGAAGGGGTATAATACTAACCCATCAGTCATATAAATATAACATGACTGAATTGGTAGTAGATATACAAGTTGCGATTGCTTTTTTCTTTTCTTTTTTTTTCGATTGCACAACGGATATTTAAACGACAATGAAGGCAATAATTTTCTGACCAGTTTATAAAGAATTACTTGACACATCACCTTCTTACAAGGTGGTGTCCCGCCATTGTAAATGTAGCATAATTTTAACAGTAGAATGTTATACAAGATGTCTCCCTAATTGGGGGCGATGATTTTCTCAGTAAACATAGAAGGGTTCTGGTGCTACCCAATCATCTTCATCTGCAGGGAGGTTGCTTAATATCATTGGTCGATGGTAATCGTCTTTATGGATAAAACGACGGACCCTCTGTGGGAGAGTCATTCTTTGAGTCCTGTGAGGAGTAGTATTGATGATATAATCCGTGGTATTTTCAACTTGGAGAGGAGGTTCTCTATCTGGCATGTAGAGTTCTTGCATTGCATAGAGTTGTTTCTTCTTCAGGGTGTCAAGGCGTACATTTAAGGCAGTAATATCTTGTACGTGTAAATCTGCCATTTTAACTCTGTCTCTCCTCCTGGTGCCCGTAATGAAGCGGAGAGCTCTATTCTGGACCCGTTGCAACCGTAGCATGTTGGTCTTTGATGTTAATGACATTGGGACACATGGGTATTCGAGTATAGGTCTCATTAGCATTTTATACAGATTTTTTTTTGACATGTGGAGGGGCTTGATTAAATCTAAAGAGACTGTTAAGACCGACTTTGGCTATATTGATCTTTTTATTTACATGAGATGTTGAGTGGAGCAGCCTGTATTTCATATCCCAAGATCTTGTTAGGGTTTCTAATGGCTACAGGTGTACCTCTGATGGAGATACCCCCTTTATCTTCGATGGTTGATGCAAAACATCCTATCGTGCTAACAAGGACTTTGTTAGGGTTAGTCGTAATTCTCCATTTCTTTTCCCAATTGGATGTTCGACGAAGTTCAATATTAATTTTTTCTATGACTCTCTCATACTTGCATTTTCCTGTTACCGGAGTTGATGAGACGACATGAATAACATCATCTGCAAATTGCGTTATAATTGTATCATTAAACTCTTGTTGAGGAAGGTTATTCACATAAATGTTGAATAGAATTGGACTAAGACAAGAACCTTGTGGGACACCAGCTGTTGGTATAAAAGGCAATGTCGACCTGCTGTGAAAGGTGGGAATGATTTTTCTTTGAGTTAAGAAGTTATATATTAATCTGAGAAATGTCCAGTTATGGTCTGGTAGGTCAATAAGTTTGTATATAAGACCATCATGCCATAAGCTATCAAAAGCTTTATGAACATCTCTGGAGGCAATTAAGGCAAGATTGCCCTGATGTTTTAGACTTGCTACAGTATCGAAAATAATATTTATTGCATGATTGGTACCTCTATGTGTTCTAAAGCCAAATTGTTTTTCAGTAAAAAGGTGATTAAACTCCATATAGTAGTTCAGTCTGTTGGAAATGATCTTCTAAAGAACTTTTCCAGTGACTTCAAGTAAAGATATAGGTCTATAGTTCCCAGGTTGGTGGATGTCTTTATTGGGCTTACCAAGAAAGATCATCCTAGCAGTCTTAAAAACCACTGGAAAATGTCCTGAGGCCAAGATGGCATTAAAGATATTTACCAAAGACTGTTTACAATTTCTGGGAAGGAACTTTATTTGTTTCATTGTTATTCCAGAGAGACCAGGGGCTCTATTTCGCATTCTTCCAATAACCTGACTCATCTCTAGTAATGTAATAGGTCTAGTAAGCAGGTGGGCGTCTTCAAGAGTTGAAGTATCGATTGAAGGTAGTGGTTGTAGATCATCTAAGTTCTCATCTCTCCATTCACTTACCAACTGATAATGATTATTGTTAAATCGACGACTGTTATTGTGGGAGAGAATTTTCTCCCATACATCACCCATCAAATTGGCCTGATCCTGTGGATCATCAAGTTTAATCTCAACCTCTTCATCATCCTCGTCAGTGAAGGTATGAATTATGTAGTTAGGAGCCTTGTGCTTTGTTTATATTCCGATATCAAGAAACTACAAACTTTATCACTGTTAACGTTTGTACATCTTCCCTTCTTGTACAAACACACTCAACAAATACTTCAACAATTCTTGTACTTTATTTCACCTGCTTTATACGTTCCATTAATCCATACTAAGTTTCCCACTATTAACCTGCTGACTGCTTCATTCACTTCCTTCATACTAAGTTTCCCACTATTAACCTGCTGACTGCTTCATTCACTTCCTTCATACTAAGTTTCCCACTATTAACCTGCTGACTGCTTCATTCACTTCCTTCATACTAAGTTTCCCACTATTGGCTCTGTGAAGACCTGTTTGCGCGCTCTCTAGAATTGAAGCAAGATGCCCTCCATCGAGCAACTTTACCAACAGCTTAAGGAAGAATTGAGGTTGGCGAATTTGGAAATTCGGCGATTGACCGAGGAGAACAAGAAGATTCGTAGTAGTCCTCCTGTTTTGAGTCCTCAGGTCAAGAAGGGAAACTGGTCAGTGGCTGGACAGCAGGGAAAGAAGTTGACGATCAAGAAGACGAATGGAAAGGTAGAAACGATGAAGAAGAAAGAGACTGCCGTGGAAACTGTTGTGGAAACATCCAATACATTCTCAGTGCTACCCGACGAATGTGAGTTGACTACTCGGAACGACACGACGAAAGACATTAAGGAAGGTAAGAATATTGTTGTTGTTGGGGATAGCCAAGTTAGGTATATGGATAGGGCGTTCTGCTTGAAGGACAGGAGTAGGAGACAGAGAGTTTGCTTTCCTGGGGCTGGGATGGAGGATATTGTTAGCCGTCTGGATGACATCATGAGAGGTAATGGGAGCAATCCTATTATCTGTCTCAGTGCTGGAGGCAACGATGTTGGCAGACGTAGGAGTGAGGACCTGATTAGCAGGTATAGGTCAGCAATAGAAATAATTAGAAGTAAGGGTGGGAACCCTCTCATATGTGGTATTTTGCCAAGGAGGGGAGTTGGAAGTGAATGGTTGTCCAGGGCAATTGGTGTCAATTGCTGGCTGGACAAATACTGTAAGGAAAATGCGGTAACATTCATTGACAACTGGGACCTCTTCTATGGCAGAAATGACATGTATGCTAGGGATGGGGTTCACTTATCTAGGTGTGGGGTGGGAGCACTGGCAACTGCAGTGGAGGGAGCAGTTAGGACTTTAAACTAGGAATAGTTAGTGGTATGGGTTTTGGCAGGAAAACAGTGAAGTCCCAGTGTAGTAATATTACGAGTTCTAGGGGAACTAGTAATAATAAGAACGAGATAGATATTGAAAAGCCAGGGACCTTGGGTGATAAAGACGGTAATAGGTTTAGTAGAAAAATAGAAATGAGCAGGAAGGGTAAAGAGAAAGGAGAGTCTTTCAATGTTTATTATGCTAATTGCCGTAGTGCTAGGAATAAGATGGACGAGTTGAGATTAGTTGCTAGTGTAGGTAACATTGATGTATTTGCCTTAACTGAGACGTGGTTTAATTCAAAAAGTCGGGACATGCCTGCGGAATGTCATATTCAGGGTTTTAAATTGTTCCAAGAAGATAGAAGTATTGGGAGGGGGGGTGGGGTGGCATTGTACGTCCGAGATCGCTTGAACTGTTGCATAAAAACGGGTATTAAGTCTGAAGTAACACATACAGAGTCTGTTTGGATAGAATTTTCAGAGGGGCATGAAAAACTGATTTTAGGAGTGATATACCGTCCCCCTAACTTAGATAGTGACCAAGGGAAACTACTATGGGAGGAAATTGTTAAGGCCACAAGGCACGATAATGTAGTAATTCTAGGAGACTTTAACTTTAGTCATGTTGATTGGAATTTCTTGACTGGGAATTTAGAATCGTACGACTTCTTAGAAGTATTTCAGGATTGTTTTTTGAAGCAGTTTGTGACAGAACCTACAAGGGGAAATAACCTGCTTGACTTAGTTATGGCAAACAATGAATCCCTTGTTAATAATTTAGAAATTTCAGAGGAACTGGGTGCTAGCGACCACAAATCAATTACATTTAGCATTGAATGGAAGTACGATAGTAGCGATAACTCAGTAACAGTCCCAGATTTTCGCTTAGCAGATTACGATGGGCTTAAAGAACACTTATCATCTGTTGACTGGGGTAACGAAGAGAGCTATCAATATGACAGTTTTCTGAACACTATACATGCTGCTCAAAGAGCGTTTATCCCATATAAAGAAATTAGATCAAATAGAAATGACCCAAAATGGATGAATAATAGGCTCAAATATCTACTAGGGCATAAGAAAGGAATTTATAGGCGTATCAAAAGAGGTGAGGGTCATCTTATGAATCAGTATATTGACATTAAGAGGGACATTAAAAAGGGGATAAGAAAAGCTAAAAGGGACTATGAAATTAAAGTTGCTAGGGATTCTAAAACTAACCCAAAAAGTTTTTTCCAGGTCTATAGAACAAAAGTTAGAGATAAGATAGGTCCCCTTAAAAATAACTATGGGCACCTTACTGACAATGAGAATGAAATGTGCTTGATTTTAAATAATTATTTTCTCTCAGTTTTTACACAGGAAGACACTAACAATATTCCAGTAATTAATTTTTACAGTGGGCTAGAAGAAGATAAATTATGTAACATCACAGTCACTAGTGAGATGGTTGTGAGGCAGATAGACAGACTGAAGCAAAATAAGTCGCCGGGTCCTGATGAGGTTTTTTCAAGGGTTCTTAAGGAATGCAAAATGGAACTCTGTGAACCATTAACTAATATTTTTAATTTATCTCTTCAAACAGGTGTAGTGTCTGATATGTGGAAGATGGCTAATGTAACTCCTATTTTTAAAACAGGGGACAAGTCGTTACCGTCAAATTACCGCCCAATAAGCCTGACCTCAATTGTAGGCAAATTACTAGAGTCAATTATAGCTGAGATTATAAGAAGCCATCTCGATAAGCATAGCTTGATTAATGATACTCAGCATGGATTCACAAGAGGCCGGTCTTGTCTAACTAATTTATTAACTTTCTTCAGTAAAGCTTTTGAGGCTGTTGACCACAATAAAGAATTTGATATTATTTACTTAGATTTTAGTAAGGCTTTTGATAGAGTTCCGCACCATAGACTGTTAAAGAAAGTGGCAGCCCATGGCATTGGGGGAAAAGTGCTCTCGTGGATCGAGTCATGGCTCACTGACAGGAAGCAGAGAGTGTCCATAAATGGGGTTAAATCCGAGTGGGGATCTGTAACAAGTGGCGTTCCACAGGGATCAGTCTTGGGCCCGTTGTTGTTTATAATATATATCAATGATCTTGATGAGGGAATTACTAGTGATATGAGCAAATTCGCCGATGACACAAAGATAGGTAGGATAATTGATTCAAACGTAGATGTTAGGGAACTTCAGGAGGATTTAAACAAACTCTATTCTTGGTCAGAAAAGTGGCAGATGCAGTTCAATGTAGATAAGTGCAAGGTTCTGAAGCTTGGGAGTGCCCATAACCCTAGTACTTATAAATTAAATGATGTAGAACTTAGCCATACAGATTGCGAAAAGGACTTGGGGGTTATGGTGAGCAGCAACCTTAAACCAAGACAGCAATGCCTAAGCGTACGTAATAAGGCAAATAGATTACTGGGATTTATATCAAGAAGTGTAAGCAACAGAAGTCCAGAGGTCATACTGCAGCTTTATACATCATTAGTAAGGCCTCACCTTGATTATGCAGCTCAGTTCTGGTCTCCGTATTACAAAATGGACATAAATTCGTTAGAAAACATTCAGCGTAGGATGACTAAATTAATACATAGCATCAGAAATCTTCCTTATGAAGAAAGATTGAAGACTCTTAAGTTACATTCACTTGTTAGACGAAGAATGAGGGGAGACCTGATCGAAGTGTATAAGTGGAAGATAGGTATTAATAAAGGGGATATTAATAAGGTCTTGAGGATGTCTCTCCAAGAGAGAACCCGCAGTAATGGATTTAAATTAGATAAGTTTAGATTTAGAAAGGACATAGGAAAGTATTGGTTTGGAAATAGGGTAGTTGATGAGTGGAACAGTCTACCTAGTTGGGTTATTGAGGCTAGGACTTTGGGTAGTTTCAAATCTAGGTTGGATAAGTACATGAGTGGGAAGGGTTGGATTTGAGTGGGACTTTCACATCAGAGCTTATTTCTTGGGTAGCATTGAAAATTGGGTTGGGTAAATGTTTTGTTAGTGGGATGAATTGTAAAGGACCTGCCTAGTATGGGCCAGCAGGCCTCCTGCAGTGTTCCTCCTTTCTTATGTTCTTATGTAACCTGTTGACTGCTTCATTCACTTCCTTCATACTCACTTATTTTAAATTGGCTTCCTTCTTACTCTGTTTTTATTTATTTACTTTATATTCACTTTCCTCATATTCTCCTCGTTCATTCTCACTAATTTCGTATGTATTTCCTTAAAACTTTCGTCCTTCAAATTCACTTACTGCAAACTTCCTTCATCAATATTTCTTTCATTTCCACTTTTTTAATATTCACATCATTCATACTTCTTCCATTTTTCCGCGTTAATATTCATTTCCTATATTTTCCCTTCTTACTACCTTGACAACTCCTGTAAACTTCAGTCATCACTATCACAGCTTCGCTGGCAGCGTCGCTGCTACTGATACACACATATATGCAGATGTATACATATTCGTATAAATACACATGCACAGTCATGCATATGAATACATATGCTCAAGTATGCATTAGTACAAATACAAAAAAATGTTTCACACATACACACACAATACATACACACAATGCATACACACACAATACATACACACAATGCATACACACACAATACATGCACACAATACATACACAATACATACATACAATACATACACACAATACATACACACAATACATACACACAATACATGCACACACAATACATACACACACAATACATACACACAATGCATACACACACAATGTATATACACAATACATACACAATACATACACACAATACATACACACAATACATACACACAATACATACACACACAATACATACACACAATACATACACACACAATACATACACACAATACATACACACAATACATACAAACAATACATACACACAGTACTTACACCACTGTGATGGTCACGAAGTCTAACAATATTCTTATTTGTACCTTGTTATTTTTTCATCTTACTCAAGCGAGATAATTCTATCACTTATATCTGATTCCCTTTTGCGATTATGTAATGAATAAGATTATATAATAATAATTGGTTATTTATAAATAATAATTGTAATCATGTTTATTTTTATCACCTTCATTAATTTTGATACAATGGTTTGTAAAGTGAGTATTGTATTACTACTACAACTACAACTTACTATTGTATTACTACTACTACTACTGCTACTATTACCACTAGTATTGCACCTCACTCTGAGCCTATATATACCTTCTGTGTCCAAGTACTGTTTGTAACGGCTTGACAAAGCTCCTGGAGAGCGAAACGTTTCCACAATAAAATGTCACATTAGTTGCACATATTGTCGGTAATTCTACCAACATTTATACAATCTGTGAACATTAATGTTGAATTAAACACATGTGCAACATCTGGGTACCTTTAATTGTAGACGTCTCGGCATCCAGTGGCTTTATCAATACAACCCTGCTCCTGGGCTGAGGGACTGACTACCTCATCTTCCACTGGAAGCTTCGCTAATCCCCGTCACCGACACTATAGAACATAATTCTGGAAACTACAAAATTTCTAAAACATTAGAATACATGATACATGTTTTGTGTATTACTATGCTGTTTTATGTGTTACTATGCTGTTTTATGTGTTACTATGCTGTTTTATGTGTTACTATGCTGTTTTATGTGTTACTATGCTGTTTTATGTGTTACTATGCTGTTTTATGTGTTACTATGCTGTTTTATGTGTTACTATGCTGTTTTATGTGTTACTATGCTGTTTTATGTGTTACTATGCTGTTTTATGTGTTACTATGCTGTTTTATGTGTTACTATGCTGTTTTATGTGTTACTATGCTGTTTTATGTGTTACTATGCTGTTTTATATGTTACTATGCTGTTCTTGCATGTTTCTTTTAAGTTACTATACTATTTGTAGATTATTATACTGCTGGTCCTTGCTGCTTTACCGTTTTTGTGTATTAGTTTATCATTCTTGTCTGTTGACATGCATGATGTATCGCTGGGATGAGTTGAAAGTTCCACATTGTTATTTACATCAAGCACAGCAAACTTTCCCACTACACCTTCTACAACAGTGTATATTGACATTCATGTCTCACCGAACAATTAATCTTGCGTGACTAAGGTTCCCAACACATTCACTGAACATCTTCCAGGATTCCTTTTTCTCAGCTGCACTTACCTCCCCTGTGCAGTTTCAATATTTATAGCGTTATCCGCAAAACACGTAGAAAATCAGTAACTCTCGGGAAATAAAGTCGTCCATCATTGTTTCGATCTGACAAAAAAAAAAAAAAAAAACCGGCAGCCACTCCCACAACCTGCCTAGTTCGTTTCAGTGTTGTTGTCATATTAGTCTTTAATTATTAATAGATTCTTACTGTTTCAGCGCCTTAACCAGCTGTAATTTTGATCTACAATCATTCTAGCTCATTATGCCCCAATGCAGAAAAACAGGTATTTAAAAAACATGCTGCCACATTGTCCACAAGGGAAATTGCTAATGTGAAAGCTATGAGAGGACACTGCTCAGAAGACTTTATCCTGATATATACTGCTTTAGCAACAGGCACACAACACGACGCACATACCCTCCATAATGCAGTGGCTCTCTGTCACTGTACCGGTATGATCTTCATGTTCTAAACTGTCCCAACTCCAAGGATTGGCATACAAGACACAACGAAGTCTGCAGCATCGTCAAGTACAGCCTCGCTTCGGCTGGGTACCTCGCCATCCAGTAACTCCAGTAATCCAGCTAATCACCCTGAAAGGATGACTACCTATCCTTGAAAGAACATAAGGTTCGTAGTGTAAGACTATATCTGCATATCCACTCTGGGTGATATATATCAGTTATAATGTGAGGAAAACAGCGGCTGCTGCTGATCGAAGAGAATAATTCAAACTTGGCAAATATATGTGACTGGGGTCATCTGAACCTACGCTCCTTATTTCCACTACACTGTTTCTAATATAATATTTAATTTTAACCACCATGTGGTTACACGTATGTGTGCACGAGTGTTTGTGGCATGGGATTTGTGCACGAGTGTTTGTGGCATGGGATTTGTGCACGAGTGTTTGTGGCATGGGATTTGTGCACGAGTGTTTGTGGCATGGGATTTGTGCACGAGTGTTTGTGGCATGGGATTTGGAGTGAGATATGTGTTCGTATGTATGTGTGATCTCATACATGTTTGAGTGAGAGGAGCGGATTGTGTGCATTGTTGTTTACATGTGTGTGTATTTGTAATACCTGGGATTGTGTGTGTTTTTTATGCATGCAAGTGCATGTGTGATGGTGTATGCGTAAGGTGCGTGTGTTGAAGCGTATAAATGTATGTGAAAATCCTCGTATATATGTATGTTTCTGCGCTTGTTAGCCTTTGAGTGTCAACTGCAAAATATTAATAAATAAATAAAAATGAAAGAAGTGTAATATTTAACACAGTTTTGATGGACGTGGACAAATTCTTCAACACTTGAGTATTCATCTACATAAAGTAAAACGCTCACAAATACTTTTAAACTGCTAAATAACTAAAAAAGAACTTGTACTTAGTATTAATTCATAGTGTAACATAAAAGGATTTCCAAAATATTCTTAATTAGCCTCCCATCGGTGGCCGAGCTGTGTAGCAGCTTGGTGGAGTCTAGCTGACCTACGGTCGCGGCTGTCTTGGTGGGTGTAATTACTGGACGCAGTTTTCTGTGTGTGTCACCTCCAGTAATTCCACCCACCTGGACAGTCTCTACCGTAGACCAGCTAGACAAGACCAAGTTTCCATGCAGCAAGGTCACTGAAGGTGGCAACCGCTGACTCCTGGAGACACTGATCCGGGGAAGGCACCGCCGACCTTTGGTAAGTGGGGAAGGGAGTCCACTCATGTGACACAAGTGGACTCCTGGAAACACTGATCCGGGAAAGTAAGTGTGCAAGGGAAAACATCTGGGAGCGAACGGATGGATTCCTGGATACATGAAGTTGAGGAAGGTTGTTGTTGAGGCTGACCTTGGGTAAGTGAGGAAGGGAAGACATCCGGGAGCGAACGGATGGATTCCTGGATACATGAACCTAGGGAAAGCAAGAATACCAGCTGTTGAGGCTGACCTTGGGTAAGTGGGGAAGGGGAGACATCCAGCGGTAGACGGAGGGATTCCTGGATACATGAACCTAGGGAAGGCAAGAATACCGCTGACTTTAGAGAAGTGGGGAAGGGAGTTCACCTGAGGTGATGCAAGTGGACTCCTGGAGACACTGATCCGGGGAAGACACCGCCGACCTTAGGTAAGTGGGGAAGGGAAGACATCCGGGAGCGAACGGATGGATTCCTGGATACATAAACTTGGGGAAGGTTGTTGTTAAGGCTGACCTTGGGGACGTGAGGAAGGGGAGACATCCGGGAGCGAACGGATGCATTCATGGATACATGAACCTGGGGAAGGCAAGAATACAGGTTGGTGAGGCTGATCTTGGGGAAGTGAGGAAAGGAAAACATCCGGCGGCGGACGGATGGATTCCCGGATACATGAACCTGTGGAAGGCTGAGGCTGGAAGGCAGAAAGAGAGAGAGGCGAGGCTGACCTTAGGGAAGTAAGGAAGGGGAGACATCCGGGGGCCCACGGATGGATTCCTGGACACATGAACCTGGGGAAGGCGAGGGGGGGGACCTTAAAGACGAACCACTGGCCTCCACGTGGCAAGGTCTGGTAACTCAGAGATAACTCTGAGGCTCACAGTGGTCGCAAATAATAATAATAATATAATTATTATTATTATTATTATTATTATTATTATTTCTTCTTCTTCTTCTTCTTCTTCTTCTTCTTCTTCTTCTTCTTCTTCTTCTTCTTCTTCTTCTTCTTCTTCTTCTTCTTCTTCTTCTTCTTCTTCTTCTTCATCTTCTTCATCTTCTTCTTCTTCTTCTTCTTATTATTATTATTATTATTATTATTAATTGTTATTTATAATTCTTAATATGCTTATTTGGATCATCATATGACCTTGACATCCTATATCATATTAGGAAGCTCTCTGGGTATTAAAAGTAAAAGACCAAAACACTAAACCGAATCTGAATTCATGTGAAAAAGTTTGCGCTCAGCGTTAGCTTCCGCTAATTTTTTGGGCCGTTTTGCGTTAGCGGAGCAAATTTTTTAGTTAGCTGATTAGGGGTAAGCGAAGCTAACTTATCGGCTAGTTGTGACCACCACTGCTGTCTTCTATACCAGTATAACTGTCGTGACAGTCTTCCATACCAGTATAACTGTCGTGACAGTCTTCCATACCAGTATAACTGTCGTGACAGTCTTTATACCAGAGTAACGGTCGTGACTGTCTTCTGTAACAGTATAACTGTCGTGACAGTCTTCTACACCAGTGTAACTGTCGTGACTGTCTTCCATACCAGTGTAATTGTCGTGACTGTCTTCCATACCAGTATAACTGTCGTGACTGTCTTCCATACCAGTGTAACTGTCGTGACTGTCTTCTATACCAGTATAACTGTCGTGACAGTCTTCTATACCAGTATAACTGTCGTGACAGTCTTCTATACCAGTATAACTGTCGTGACAGTCTTCTATAATAGTGTAACTGTCGTGACTGTCTTCCATACCAGTATAACTGTCGTGACTCTCTTCCATACTAGTGTAACTGTCGTGACTGTCTTCTATATCAGTATAACTGTCGTGACAGTCTTCTATACCAGTATAACTGTCGTGACAGTCTTCTATACCAGTGTAACTGTCGTGACAGTCTTTTATACCAGTACAATTGTTGTCACTGCGTTCTTTACCAGTATAACTGTCGTGACTGTCTTCTATACCAGTATAACTGTCGTGACTGTCTTCTATATCAGTATAACTGTCGTGACAGTCTTCTGTACCAGTATAACTGCCGTGACTGCCTTGTATGCCACTGTAACTGTCGTGACTGTCTTCTATATCAGTGTAACTGTCGTGACAGTCTTCTGTACCAGTATAACTGTCGTGACTGCCTTCTATGCCACTGTAACTGTCGTGACTGTCTTCTATACCAGTGTAACTGTCGTGACTGTCTACATAGCAGTATAACTGTCGTGACAGTCTCCTATACCAGCATAACTGTCGTGACTGTCTTCTATACCAGTATAACTGTCGTAACAGTCTTCTATACCAGTATAACTGTCGTAACAGTCTTCAATACCAGTATAACTGTCGTGACAGTCTTCAATACCAGTATAACTGTCGTGACTGTCTTCTATACCAGTATAACTGTTGTGGCAGTCTTCTATACTAGTATAACTGTCTTGACTGTCTTCTATACCAGTGTAACTGTCGTGACAGTCTTCTATAACAGTATAACTGTCGTGACTGTCTTCTATGACAGTATAACTGTCGTGACTTTTCAACACCAGTATAACTGTCGTGATAGTCTTTTATACCAGTATAGCTGTTGTGACAGTCTTCTATACTAGTATAACTGTCGTGACTGTCTTCTATACCAGTGTATCTGTTGTGACAGTCTTCTATAACAGTATAACTGTCGTGACTGTCTTCTATAACAGTATAACTGCTGTGACTGTTATCTACACCAGTATAACTGTCGTGACAGTCTTCTATACCAGTGTAACTGTAGTGACTGTTTTCTACACCAGTGTAACTGCAGTGACTGTCTTCATACCAGTGTAACTGTAGTGACTGTCTTCACACCAGTGTAACTGTAGTGACTGTCTTCATACCAGTGTAACTGTAGTGACTGTCTTCATACCAGTGTAACTGTAGTGACTGTCTTCATACCAGTGTAACTGTAGTGACTGTCTTCATACCAGTGTAACTGTAGTGACTGTCTTCATACCAGTGTAACTGTCTTGATTGTCCTCTTTGTGATGAATGGTTTGGAAAACCGACAAGTTGAAGATTGAGACACTTATGCAACATATGGGAATCTTTATTCAGGAAACGTTTCGCCACACAGTGGCTTCATCAGTCCAATACAAAGTAGAAAAGGCGTAAGGAGAGGAGAAGTTTGAGGTAATCAGTCCCTCAGTCCATCAATCTTGTAGAAAGTACAGCATAGCGCCGTAGACGTGGCTTATATACTGTAGTGAGGTGATGCGAAGCAGAAGGTGGGGTCATAGTGGTATCATCCACTAGTCGAAGTAGGTCTGCGACCAAAGGTTGGACAAGTGTTGAAAAATTCTTTGTAACAAGATCCCATAATGCTGCAGTGTCTGACAGTTGTGATGAAGGGTTTGGATGATACCACTAAGACCCCTCCTCCTCCTGCTTCGCCTCACCTCACTACAGTATATAAGCCACGTCTACGGCCCTATGCTGCACATTCTACAAGATTGATGGACTGAACACATCGACTCCAGGCTGAGGGACTGATTACCTCAAACTTCTCCTCTCCTTACGCCTTTTCTACTTTGTATTGGACTGATGAAGCCACTGTGTGGCGAAACGTTTCCTGAATAAAGATTCCCATATGTTGCATAAGTGTCTCAGTGTATATATATATATATATATATATATATATATATATATATATATATATATATATATATATATATATATATATATATTAGTATTTATATTTATTTCATACCATTCTGATATTCATTCAGAACTAGTTATGTAAGAACATCACTAATGGTACACTGCTAGTATTTAAGAACATCACTGATGGCACACTGCCATCACGTAACATCACTGATGGAACACTGACAGAAGGTAAAAATATCACTGATGGCACACTACCAGAATGTAAGAACATCACTGATGGTACACTGCCAGCGCATAAGAATATCACTGATTTCACACTGCCTGCACGTAAACACATCACTGATGGCACACTGCCAGCACGTCCATTACAAAGCAGAAATGTGTAAGGAGAGGAGGAGTTTGAGGTAATCAGTCTCTCAGTCTGGAATCGATGTGTTCAGTCCATCACTCTTGTAGAAAGCACAGCATAGAGGCGTAGAAGTGGCTTTTATTCTATGGTCAGGTGAGTGGAAGCAGGAGGAGGAGGGATCACAGTTTAACCATCCACTAGTGTAACTAGGTCCTCGTCCAAAGGTTGGACAATTGTTGAGGAATTCCTTGTATCAAGATCCCATGATGTTGCAGTGTCTGATAGATGTGATAAATAGTTTATAACGGACAAGTTGAAGATTGAGACACTTATACAACATGTGGGAATCTTTACTGAAGTAACGTTTCGCCCCACAGTAGCTTCATCAGCCCAATATATTTCTTCAATAAATTATTATTATTATTATTAAAGATTCGCCGGTATTCTCCCGGCCCGGGCCTTTTCCAAGTGGTGGCCCGGCCTCTTCAATAAAGATTCCCATATGTTGCATAAGTGTCAATTTTCAACTTGTCGGTTTTAAATCATTTATCACACTCGTAACTAGTGGTCAAACAAAAAATTTATCGAAGATGTCCTCTGCACCAAGATACCATTGAGTGTGAATATAAAAACTATGTACAGTACTGACAAGTTGATAACATACATGTGCAACAGTTAGGTATCTTTATTCCAAAACGTTTCTCCTACACAGAATGCTTGTTCAGTCAAGCACATAGAAGGCAGATACAGCCCAGTAAGTTTACTACATTGCCTCTCACTGATTTCATTCTTTCGTCTACTAGTGGACTCCGCCTGTCCTGTCAAGATTATATATGCCTTATTCAGGTCTTGCACACCTCAGTATGAAAGTACCTGCATTCCACTTCAAGGCGATACTTCCCCTTCCCTATCATAATCGAACATTTTCTATCGTCTTGATATCAGCACTTTCTCCCATATATACACACCCCTTTAGCGTAGTTTATGCAGATGTTCTTACTGCCTACATTTACAGTGGCAGATTCATTCTTGGTTTTCGAAAGTGATTTGGTTTCTCTTGTTTATCTTCCCATGCGCATATTTCTCTAGGATGTTTTTACTTTTTTTTCCTGCTACAGTCGTCCTATTGTCCTCTGTATTATTTCTCACTGTCCTACATCCTTATTTCCGTCTCTTCTTTCCTGACCTGAGCATATGTTTCCATCCTTATTTCAGCTCAGTATCTCGTACCTTCATCATCTCACTGTGTATATGTCTGGCAAGCTCCTCGGGAATATCCTCATATTACCTAGCTCTTCTTAATTTTCAATACTTCCCTTATACCTGTCCAGCTTTCCATCTCTCCATGACAAGTCCAGAAACGCCTTTCCCATTTGAGTTCATTGCTTGTACCTGTATTTAGTTTAGTACATGATACTTACCACCACTTGACCTAGTAGAGTCCACTTACCACCACCACTTGACACTGATTGCTGTACATCGTCCAGAAACTGATGGTTGTACATCGTCCAGACACTGATGGCTGTACATCGTCCAGGTACTGATGATTGTGGATCGTCCAGACACTGATGGTTATACATCGTCCAGAAACTGATGGTTGAACATCATCCAGAAACTGATTCCTGTACATCGTCCATGCACTAATGGTTGTACATCATCCAGAAACTGATTCCTGTACATCGTCCAGGCACTGATGGTTGTACATCGCCCAGGCACTGATGGTTGTACATCGTCCCTTCTGTACTATTCAAATTACCTGTATTAACGCAGAGGTGACTTGGAGTTATGGAATTTTGGGATACTTTTCTCGCATCGCGCAGCGACTTAAATAGATGTAGTTAACATGTTGTATATATCAGTATATTCAGCCACTGATATACCACTGGCCGTCTGCCGCTCCTGCAGTCTTGAATCTCCCTGATCTAACTTTCCATAACAAGTCACTTATAAACGTTCCTGATCAGACTGCTTTCAAAAATGCTCATTATAAGCATCTCATCAACTCTTCATATCATTTGATTCATAAAAAAGAATTAGAGTATATTTTTATTCTGAAAACATTACGTCGTGCTACCTGTATTTTACGGTGTAGCACTCATTCTAGCACGAATTCCGGCGACATCATGCTCAGCGGTGCTGTCCTAGAGAGCGCTGTGACGTATGGACACCTTTCTCAGTACAACAATGGTATAAGTTCGTTTAGATAGTGTAGCTACTGTAAATACTTAAGAAACGTAAGTTAACAACGCAGTTGAAAACAATCTGGATAAAATAATAACGTCGGTAGGCGAGAAGAACGAGGAAAATAGTTTTTCTAAGCTGTTAATAATTGCAGGTTAATCAGCAACTAAAAAAAAGACTATTATCAAATTTCGATAATTTTTATATATTCAAAAATTTCGTTCTAAAATGTTCTATAATTACCGCCATCAAAACCTGTCATATTCTTCAGCACTGGAAACTACATAGACTATTTCAGTTTAGTAGCTATGTTATGTACCGTCATACCCTTCTTGTGGGCGGAGACTATGTTCAGTTTAGTAGCTATGTTATGCACCTCCTACTTGACCCCAATGTAATAGTAGCTGAACAAGTTACAGTGGTAATGAACTATTAATAAGTTCATCATCTGGATGCAGTCATAACGAACTGTTGACACATACATGAGGTCGGTCACAGAAACATTGATATGTAGTTATGAATTCTTTATACAATTTTAGCGGAGTATGGTTGAATTAAGACAAGTTTACGTGAAGCATAAAAAGACACAATACCATGAGTAGAACAATGTACAAATAACCTGCACATAGGACAATGAAACTAAACTCATGGCAACATTTATGATCCAAATCGGAATGAAACGTCGTCCTGAGTTTGTCTGTTACGTGCGGGTTATTTATATAAGCTTAAGTGGTTATAAGTTTATTGCAACAAGCGAGTCAGTGTACGTTTGCAGAATGGCTGGTAATATGTTCTGTGGATAACATACTCTCGACATGTCTTGAACATTTAAGAATTGTCTCTGAATTCATAATTTTTCTCATTCCACCACATAATGATGCAAGGGTGACAATAGTTCAACTGACAATGCTTATAATTAGCTATGTTTACACTAGCTGATGGTAAATATTCTCCAAGAGTTACTTTTAACCCAGCCAGAGGAAGGCAGCAGCAACATCCAAGCATCTCCTGATTTTCTTGGATACATCATAGACGTGTTTTCTTCAACGTCAGTGACATTCTATTGAAGTTTTTTTTCGCATTACTATCTTCAAACTACCAGTTGACAGCCCAGGAGTGTAATCTACTCTCTCATTGAATGCAAACTGCCTTTGTCATTTCATCATTTCTAACATGCAATCTGAAGACGAATGTGAGTCGCAATCTACAGAAGGTATACTTTGATTTCACTGCGTACACACCTACAATACCTGTCTCTGGCTTCTGACACAAGCATGCCACAATTGACACTCATGGAGTTAAGAGAACAGATTATAATCAGTTACAATTTGTGTGTCAATTTTAGATGAACGTATTTGAGTGAAATGCGTATAGCAAAAAGTTCAGTTTAAATTGTAGAAGCCCAGCTGCTGACACGTGCTCCAATTTCTATATAGCAGCCTCACTCTGTATGACAACAGCAGCACTACCAACTGATCCAGTGAATTGGTGAACAGAGCCATCAGCATATATAATTTGTGGAAGGGAATGCTGTTTGACCAAGACATAATTACAGCTTAAGGCAGTGTGCTTGGCTTCACCTCAAGACGATGTCTTCCTTATGATTTAATAAGATTCTTTTTGGGGAAAGTTAAGAATGATGGTTATTGGAAAGAGGTAGTTTAAGGTGCTTAGAAGTGCCGCTTTTGATTTACTTAACATTTATCATGTATCTGGTGCATTTGGAGGACACTTACAGTTTTACGATCAATCATTTGGCGGTACTTGGGCGTCCTATGGGTGATCCTCATAGATTCGCTGTGCAGTAAGTCCAAGAAGAGGGACCTCAGTGCCTAGATACCTGTATCTGATTACATATTCGATCCGAGACAATCAAGAGCCTGGATACAGCGTACCGCGCCGCTCTGTTGGGAAGAACACCGGTTAAGCATCTTCGTTTCCTCATGTGAGATGATCTGTCCCAGGTTCTGACACGAATGTAGCACGTATATTAAAGATATTTTGGGAGTTGTAGAATCGGATGGCGTGAATCATTATATCAGCAAAACTAATATGACTGGGCTGGCTTGGCACAGCACTTAGTAAAGCATTAATTAGAATATTGATTAAGGAGGGACTGAGGGCACCCCCTTGTGGGGTTTCTAATTCAAAGTCTTTAGTTACTTCTATACCACTGGAACAATATAGGTTGCTTTTAATCTAGAGGAGCTATCCTAAAACATCCATTTCGGCAAGTTTAGAAATAATTACATATTGGTTAGTAATATCGACGGCAGATTTAAGGTCAAGGAAGGTAGTGTAGGTACCCAGGGCTAGAAATGTAGTTGTGCAGTGATGAACACTTCCTTCGTGCAGGAACCCACTCAGCTGGAGGGACAGAAACTGTTTATTTTATGAAAGAGACAATTCGGAATCATCTTTTCGAATGTTTTACACAGGCAGCTAGTGAAAAATACTAGGGATAAATGCATTTTGTTGACCGGGTTTTGGAATGGGAATGAGAAGTCTGTTGGTCTATGATTTAGGGATCTTCTCAGTGACATAGTTCATGTAATAACGTTGGTAGAATTACCGACAATATGTAAAGTAAAAGGACACAAGTGCAACGAATGTGACATTTTATTGTGGCAACGTTTCGCTCTCCAGGAGCTTTGTCAAGCCGTTACGAACAGTATATGGACACAGAGGGTATATAAAGGCTCAGAGTGAGGTGCAATACTAGTGGTGGTAGTAGTAGTAGTAGTGACAAAAGTTGTAGCAGTAGTAGTAATACAATATGGTAGAGCAATTAATTCGTACATGAGTAAAAGGATATAAAAGCTATTACTTGGGTAACATAAAAATAGGTTAGACAAATATAGACTGGATAGAGGCAGCCTGTTTCAGTGTTCACTCTCTGTAATGTGCTTTGTGTAGTATTAACAGGAGAGACTATGTGATGGCAGTGTTTACTGTTTTCAGGAGGATTCTTGCTAAGACTTCAGAGATGGTGAAGCTGCCGTTGTTTTGTTTAATTGTATTCGAAACAGCGATCAGTGCTGATTCGAGGCACTTGCGTTTGCGGAAATTAGTTTCTTTGATCACTAATTGGGTGTGTCATCCACACCAACGTATGTCCTTGGGTAGCGAGTGCAACATCCAGTTCCACAAGATGCGCTGCTCTTAAGGACTGTTTGGTTCCGTGGATTAAGGCGACAAGAGTTTTCGCCCACCATCAGGCAGGCCAAAGCAGCATGGGTTCGAGTCCTTTGCTAGTCGCAGTGTTGTTATTGATCAATACCACTTTTTCGTGGGTACTATATATATATATATATATATATATATATATATATATATACATATATATATATATATATATATATATATATATATATATATATATATATATATATATATATATATATATATATATATATATATATACAGTTGTACCAACAGTCTTATATTGGTGTGAAGCTTGGGATGTAAATGCTGCAGCGAGGAGACGGTTGGAGGCAATGGAGATGTTCTGTCTAAGGACAATGTATGGTGAAAATATTATGCAGAAAATTCGGAGAGTGGAAATTAGGAAAAGGTGTGGAGTTAATAAAAGTATTAGTCAGAGGGCAGAAGAGGGGTTGTTGAGGTAGTTTGGTTATTTAGAGAGAATGGATCAAAGTAGAATGACATGGAGAGCATTTAAATCTATAGGGGAAGGAAGGCGGGGTAGGGTTCGTCCTCGAAAAGGTAGGAGAAAGGGGGTAAAGGAGGTTTTGTGAGAGAGGGACTTGGATTTCCAGCAAGCGTGCGTGAGCGTGTTAGATTGGAGTGAATGGAGACGAATGGTTTTTGGGACCTGACGAGCTGTTGGAGTGTGAGCAGGGAAATATTTAGTGAAGGGATTCAGGGAAACCGGTTATTTTCATATAGCCGGACTTGAGCCCTGGAAATGGGAAGTACAATGTCTGCACTTTAAAGGAGGGGTTTGGGATATTGGCAGTTTGGAGGGATATGTTGTGTATCTTTATACATAAAAGCTTCTAAACTGTTGTATTCTGAGCACCTCTGCAAAATCAGTGATTATGTGTGAGTGAGGTGAAAGTGTTGAAAGATGATGAAAGTATTTTCTTTTGAGGGATTTCCTTTTTGGGTCACCCTGCCTCGGTGGGAGACGGCCAACTTGTTAATTTATATATATATATATATATATATATATATATATATATATATATATATATATATATATATATATATATATATATATATATGCAAAACAACCACTCTGAAAGAATAGAGAAATTCCAAGCGCTTTCGTGACTAGTCACATTATCAAGGAACTATGAAAGTAAAGCATCCAAGGAAGCTATATAAGGGGTCTGGTCGGCACCTCACTATCAGATCCCACAACGGTTTAAACACGTGACGCGCGGCGAGCCAACTTGGAAAGGTCCTTGGCACAACTCACCCCACAAACTATTCTACCCAAGAAATAAGAAATTTTAAAGATTATTTGTCCAGTGTATTATTAAATTCTTCCCAAATTCTATTAATTATAAATGGATCTAATTTATATAAACCAAATGAAATATTCATATTGTCAAAACTGCTTTTTATGAAACAAGATTCAATTATATTCCTGTCGACCATGGACTTGCTTGATACTACTTTCTCAACTTTATGAAAATCAATTGGATGGTTAAAATCTCTTACATGAATAAATAGAGCATTGGAATCTTGTCCAGTTCTAATGCTATATTTATGTTGTTTTAATCTTAGTTCGAGATTTTTACCAGTTTGACCGTAATAAACTTTATCGCAAATTTTACAAGGAATCTT
This sequence comes from Cherax quadricarinatus, assembly GCF_038502225.1. Lineage (NCBI taxonomy): Eukaryota > Metazoa > Arthropoda > Malacostraca > Decapoda > Parastacidae > Cherax > Cherax quadricarinatus. The sequence continues at coordinate 22,357 of NW_027196540.1, read as the reverse complement.
ATAGACACATCCATCAGCATTTTGGGGGGAATTCTTTATCAAAAGTTTTTTTACTGTATCGAGATTTTTGAATACAACTTTAATATTAAAAGTCTTAAGAAGAGAAGGCATATCAACCAAGTTTTCATGGTAAGGGAGAACCAACATATTTTTATTTGAATAAGGCTGGTTGTCCCTTTTTGGATTGTAAAAAGTATTTCTGGCAACTTTAAAAGATTTATCAATTACATTTCTTGGGTATTTTAAATCATTACCTATTTCATAAATTTTGGATATTTCCTCATCTATGAACTCAGGACTACAAATTCGTAAAGCTCTCAGAAACATTGATGAGAAAACAGACAGTTTGACTCTATCTTGATAGAGTCAAGATAGAGTCAAACTGTCTGTTTTCTCATCAATGTTCCTGAGAGCTTTACGAATTTGTAGTCCTGAGTTCATAGATGAGGAAATATCCAAAATTTATGAAATAGGTAATGATTTAAAATACCCAAGAAATGTAATTGATAAATCTTTTAAAGTTGCCAGAAATACTTTTTACAATCCAAAAAGGGAGAACCAGCCTTATTCAAATAAAAATATGTTGGTTCTCCCTTACCATGAAAACTTGGTTGATATGCCTTCTCTTCTTAAGACTTTTAATATTAAAGTTGTATTCAAAAATCTCGATACAGTAAAAAAACTTTTGATAAAGAATTCCCCCCAAAATGCTGATGGATGTGTCTATAAGATTCCTTGTAAAATTTGCGATAAAGTTTATTACGGTCAAACTGGTAAAAATCTCGAACTAAGATTAAAACAACATAAATATAGCATTAGAACTGGACAAGATTCCAATGCTCTATTTATTCATGTAAGAGATTTTAACCATCCAATTGATTTTCAAAAAGTTGAGAAAGTAGTATCAAGCAAGTCCATGGTCGACAGGAATATAATTGAATCTTGTTTCATAAAAAGCAGTTTTGACAATAATATGAATATTTCATTTGGTTTATATAAATTAGATCCATTTATAATTAATAGAATTTGGGAAGAATTTAATAATACACTGGACAAATAATCTTTAAAATTTCTTATTTCTTGGGTAGAATAGTTTGTGGGGTGAGTTGTGCCAAGGACCTTTCCAAGTTGGCTCGCCGCGCGTCACGTGTTTAAACCGTTGTGGGATCTGATAGTGAGGTGCCGACCAGACCCCTTATATAGCTTCCTTGGATGCTTTACTTTCATAGTTCCTTGATAATGTGAGTAGTCACGAAAGCGCTTGGAATTTCTCTATTCTTTCAGAGTGGTTGTTTTGCATATTCTGAAATCACCTGTTTACTGTGATCTTATTGCATATATATATATATATATATATATATATATATATATATATATATATATATATATATATATATATATATATATATATATATATATATATATATCACAGTAAACAGGTGATTTCAGAATATGCAAAACAACCACTGCGAAAGAATAGAGAAGTTCCAAGCGCTTTCATGACTACTCACATTATCAAGGAACAATAAAATAATGCATCAAAGGAAGGCATATAAAGGGTCTAGACCACACCTCGCTATCACATCCCACAACAAAGCAACACCTGATGTGCGACTCATAAGAAATAGAACACTGCAGCAGGCCTGCTGGCCCAACTAGACAGGTCCTTCACACAACCCACAAACTATTCTACCCAAGAATTAAGAATTTTAAAGTTTATTATTTGTCCAATGTATTATTAAATTTTTCCAAAATTCTATTAATTATAAATGGATCTAATTTATATAAAACAAAGGAAATATTCATATTATTGTCAAAACTGCTTTTTATGAAACAAGATTCGATTACATTCCTGTCGACCTGGACTTGCTTGATACAACTTTCTCAACTTTTTGAAAATCGATTGGATGGTTAAAATCTCTCACATTAATAAACAGAGCATTGGAATCTTGTCCACTTCTAATGCTATTTTTATGTAGTTTTAATCTTAGTTCGAGACTTTTACCAGTTTGACCGTAATAAACTCCATCGCAAATTTTACAAGGAATCTTATAGACACATCCATCAGCATTTTGGGGGGAATTCTTTATCAAAAGTTTTTTTAAGTTCTAACATGGATCGAGGCAAGACTTACTAATAGAAAGCAGAGAGTTTCTATCATTACACTACACCTCCATAATACCATTACACCACTGTCATTACGCTACACCATTATTACACTGTCCAAATCCTCCTGGAGTTCATTGGTATCCTCCACAGAATCAATCATTCGGCCTATTTTTGTCTCATCAGCAGATTCCTTCATCAAAGTTATTAATGTAAATAATGAATAACAATGGGATTAAAACTGATCCTTGTGGAATGCCACCAGTAACTGGTCCTCACTCAGATTTGCCATACTGATAGAAACTCTCTGCTTTCTATTAGTAAGCCATGCCTCGATCCATGTTTCTTAGAACTTAACCTTCTAGACCATGACCACGAGGTACTCTGTCGAAGGCTTTACTGACAACCAGATACACAACATCATATTCTTGATCGTTGTCTACTGTCTCAAATGCTTTATTGAATAACATCAGTAAATTTGTCATCATAACAATACACCACTCTCATAACACTACATGACTATCATAACCCTACACCACTATCTTTAACACACCACTATCATAACACTACACTACTATCATAACACTACACCACTATCTTAACACACCACTATCATAACACTACACTACTATCATAACACTACACCACTATTATAACACTATTCCACCTTCATAACACTACACCTCTATCATTACACTACACTACTATCATAATACTACACCACCATCATTACACTACACCTCCATAATACCATTACACCACTGTCATTACGCTATACCATCATTACACTACACCATCACTACCTTACCCTACACCACGGTATCTAATATACACTACTATCACTACACTACACTACACTACACAATCATTACACTTTTCTATACTAAACTTCTACCACCACACTATATTGCCATCACCACATTATACCATCATTACACCATACCACTAATCATTACACTACCATTACTACAGTGTACAACAGTCCATATACAATAAAAAATCACTGCATCATACAAGGATAGCTACACTTCACCTCCATCACTACAAAACACCATCACTGAACTACACCATCGTCCCTACATTATTTCATCACTTTACAACATTATCGGTTCACAACACCACATAGGCCAGTAGGCCTGTTCCACTGTTCGTTTTTTCTTTGTTCTTATGTTTCATATGTTCATTATCACTATAATACACAATACCATCACTACACTAAATGCAAGCATCACTACACTACACAATAACACCACCACTACACTACACAATAACACCACCACTACACTACACAACACCATAACTACACTACACAACACCATCACTACACAATACCACCATCACTACCAAACACAACACCACCATCACTACACTACACAACATCATCACTACACTACACAATACCATTACACTACACAACACCATCACTACACAATACCACCATCACTACCAAACACAACACTACCACTACCACGATTTACCACCATCTCTAAATTACACCACCATCACTACACTAAACCAACATGAGTACACAAAACCATCACGGCAATACCATAGACACTATATTGTCTCAGATATGTAATATAGGTAAAGTGAGCAGCTCTCAGCTATTTTGCATGACTGATTATTTACAGTCACACATAACACCCAGAACTCACCACGTGGAGGTGGCTGCTTTTCGAGTTCCTTTTTTTTTTTTTTTTTTTTTTTTTTTTTTTTGTTTTTTTTTTTTTTTTTTTTTTTTTTTTTTTTTTTTTTTTTTTTTTTTTTTTTTTTTTTTTTTTTTTTGATCCTACACCTACGAGATGTTCATTTTATGGAACCTCCGGCCCTTTTCCATGCTCTGGCTCTAGCACGACTCTTCTCAGCTGCAGACCGCCTTGCTTCTGCCACCATGCTAACTGGTTTGTTATGGTTGGAGACAGCACTGTGGGTCATCTTTGTCTTAGTCTGGCCAGGAACTTCTGTCCATAATTTGGTCTTGGTTTGGCCAGGGACTTCTCTCTTGGAGGGCTTCAAACATTTGATGATGTTTTGGATTTGAGCAATGATCTCCAAGAGGGAAGGGCGTTTCAGTGGGTCACTTTTCCTGGCCTGCTCTGCTAACGTTTCAAGTTCCTGGGGGACTTCATCAAATTTTGTTCTAATATCCATATACATTTTGCCCATTGCATAGACATCGGCAGGTGGTGTACAAGGTTGTCCATCGGCCACTTCAGGAGCTGCATGTGGGAATCGTTCAGGATCAGGAGAAGCAAAAGCCTCAATTACTTCCCCATTTCGTCTTGCTCTTCCAAAATCAATTATAGATACTCTATAATTGCCGATGGATCCTGAAACAATGATGTTATCAGGTTTGATATCGTTATGTATGTATCCTTTGTCATGAACTTCTTTCACAGCCAATGCCAACTTCAAGAAAACTTCCATTGCTTCCCTGGCTCCACAGTTGGGTAAAAAGTTTTCAAGAGTGTGTTTACATTCGAAGGTGGTTACGAAGGCTGGGACATCCTTACACACTGCTACCAGGCGAGGACACCCTCCAGCTCCAGACAGATATCGCAGTCTGGAAGCCTCTGACTTGTATTTCTGAAGTAGAAAATCTGACTTTCCCAGTTTGACTACATATTGAGTCCCACAGGCGTGTTTAGGCTCGATGAGGTAGGCATCACCTGTCATCCCTCCTCCCAGGTATTCCATTTTTCCTGCCAAGTAGCGAGCTTCAAAGCGGTCATACTTGAGGTATTCAAACTGACTCTCGGAATCCATGATGAATAAGAACAACAGTTAGTCAAAGTCTAATCGTAGATTTGTAAATGAATGTAAGAGACAGCTTTCTGAACAGCCCCACATATGCCATTAAGTTAATATAGTGAAGCTGGTTACTGCTCTGAAGTGAGTGAGTTTAGTTAAGATTTGTGATAATTATAGTTATGAAGGTGAGCCGAGCTATGAGATAAAGATGAAGTGAGGAATTAAGTGTATTGGACAGGTTTGAGTCATGAAAATGACTTGTAAAGTGAAAATGTAATATTGCGTGGTGAAGATGAGTAATATTATTGGTGGTGTAGTTTAGTGTGGTGTGGTGGTTATGAGGTAGTAAGGTGTTTGTAATTTAGGAATTATAGTGCAGTGGTGAAGACGTGTAGTTATAGTGATTTAATGTGAAAATGGTTGTACAGTGTAATGATGGTAGTGCAGTGTATTAATGGTAGTAAATGTATGGTGGTATAATGCGGTAATGGCAGTATTCTTCAGTGTAGTGATAGGGATGTATTGTGTGATGGGGTATATTTTTAGTGATAGGTATATATTGTAGTGATAGTGGTGTATTGTGGTTATGGAGGTGTATTGCAATGATAGCGGTGTATTGCAGTGACAGGGGTGTATTGTAAGGATAGAGATGTATTGTAATGATAGGGATATATTGTAATGATAGGGGTGTATTGTAGTGATGGGGTGTATTGTAGTGATAAGGATGTATTGTAATAATAGGCATGTACTGTAGTGACAGGGGAGTATTGTAGTGATAAGGATGTATTATAGCGATAAGGGTGTATTGGAGTGATTGGTATGTATTGTAGTTACAGCGGTGTACTGTAGTGATATGGGGTGTATTGTAGTGATAGGGGTGTATTATAGTCATAAGGGTGTATTGTAACGACTGGTGGTGTAACACAGTGGTGTAATGTTGGTATAATTTAGCATAATGTACTATTATGATGGCATAGTGTAGTATAATGATGGACAAATACTGCAGTAATGGTAGTAAAGTGCATTCATGGTGGAGTATAGGGATAGTGTATTGCAGTGATACTTTAGTGATTGTGATGTATTTTGTGTGGTGATGTTAAGATGGTGGTATAATCGAACAGTTACTGTGGTATTACTGTAATGGTGATGTTGTGATCATACGTTGTATACTGTAGTTATATTAGTGAAATGCAGTGTTCTCTGTATAGTGATGTATCATATAGTGATCTTAGTGCAGTATAGATGGTAGTGTAGTTTATTGATGATGGTGCAGTGTAGTGATGTTGGTAATTACGTGCACTGCACGTGAGACAGGTATCCAAATGGAAGGAGAAAGAAATCAGTTCCTCTAGTTATTCACGGCCACGAATGTACTGGCGTCAGGAGTGGCAAGTCCAGTGTACTTGCTGGACACCTAACCTTTGAAGGATGGTGGCCCAGTGGTCAAAGACGTCGAGAATTTACCTAGCTTCATTCGAGGGTGGATAAATAGTTTGGGTTCGATCCTCGGCTGGGGGGGGAATATCACAGTGTAACCTGAGTGCTTTCATATGCTGACACACACACCCTATATCTCTGACGATATGTGTGTAAGCACATGAAAGTATTCAGGCTTTATTTCCTAATTTTTCATATTTTGCAACCACGCATTTTATTACTTCTTCCATACTTACGCATTTTATTACTTCTTCCATACTTATATATATATATATATATATATATATATATAAATATATATATATATATATATATATATATATATATATATATATATATATATATATATATATAGCAAAACAACCACTCTGAAAGAATAGAGAAATTCCAAGCGCTTTCGTGACTACTCACCTTATCAAGGAACTATGATAATGTGAGTAGTCACGAAAGCGCTTGGAATTTCTCTATTCTTTCACAGTGGTTGTTTTGCATATTCTGAAATCACCTGTTTACTGTGATCTTATTGCATATATATATATATACATATATATATATATATATATATATATATATATATATATATATATATATATATATATATATATATATATATTACCATCGCCGTCTTCTGCCTTGACATGCACGATGACCTATGCAAATCGTGTCAAGATCTAGCCAAACAGTGGCACTGTTGATGATTCAACGAAGCTTGCTCTTGCAACCGTCGTTCAGGGCGGATTAAGAGTGAAATTCAACGCTATTCTGTCACTTAAGGAAGCTCTCATTGTCGTGTGTGACGATGAAGCTGAAGCAGAGAAGATGCTCACTCCTGTAGCCACTACTACTCTTACTGCTCAAGGATTTACAGTTATGTCCTCTCCTGCTATAAGAGCAAGAAGATCAATTTTCCTGAAGAAACTTGACAAGATCCTCACTTCTCTACTTATTGCTGAACTCAAGTCATCTACTGAAATTCAAAATACTTGGGCTACTGTCGACAGCATTACCAGAATCTCCAATGCGTCATCCATGCTCAAGGTCACCTTCACCGATGTAAACATGGCTGCCACTGCTCTGAACGAAGGTCTTGCTGTTTACTACTACTTCATCAGCCCTACCTATATTGAAGCTGAAAGGTTTCAATATATCCAACATTGTTGGAACTGTTATTCTTATCTGCACACCACCAAAGCATGCCCAGTAAAAGATAAGAAGTTCTGTACTACATGTGGTAGTGAGGGACACACTTTCAGTTCCTGTACCGCCGCTGCTCCATCTCCACCAACTTGTTTAAAATGCAAAAGTAACGACCACCACACTCTTGCAGCAAAATGTCCTACTAGAAAGGACATTATGAGGAAGACTCAAGATGCAGCACAAAAGAAGTCATCATCAAAGTCACCTACCTACAGACACAACAAAACTCCTTCAAGCTTCTACTCAACCCGCCTCCACCGCCACCGTCACTCCTCCAGCATGTGACAGAACAAAGATCCACTACTGTCCGCTGTATGCCCATATGCAGAACATGGCAGTACCTGACTCCTTCAACACCACCATCAACGAGCTGTTCGCCTTGAACAACATGCCATCGTTTGTATTCCCAGCCTCTTCACCATCAGCCGATATTCTTAAATTTACGAAAGACTTAGTCTGCTTCTTCAGTAACTCCTCCGTCTCTATCAACTAGTGACGTCACTCCAACAACAACCAATGAGAAGCCTCTACCGCCACCACTCCTCATTGAAACCCACCAATCAGAAGCCTTGCCACCAGCAACATCTTTCTATTCGTCTACTGAAGTTGACAACGAATCTTCACTTCCACCTTCAACACCACTTAACAAGAAAGAAAAACCAGCACCAACAACACCATCTTACGACTCTCGACATGATGAAGATGCTGAAAAATACTCTGCATGGTATGGAATAAACTTCTACACCACAGAAAATTATCCTCAAGATTATCCTCAAGCTTTCTGAGCTCCATTCTTACCTCATCCAAAAGAGAGTCAAGTTTACCATCGATTCTTCTTCCACGGCTACTGGTACAATTGAACTTTCTACTGTTCTAAAGCACACTGAACAACGATCTCAAGATTCCCGCTATCAACACTTGCTAACACTTGTGTCCTTTTACTTTACGTCTAAATATCATCGCTATACAACGATTTAAACGTCTTGAAAATGGAACTGAATTCATCAAGCCAATACACATCGCAAAACAACGCCACAACTCCAAGTAACCACCAAACCTCTATGAACTGACCAATCAACGATGAGCCCCTCCCTTGTCGCCTGCAGCCACCTATCACCATCAAGTCGCAGTTATCTTCCATCCAGAAAGCTGCAGTCAGCACCTGCAGAGCTCCTGTTGCCTTCTACATCGTCTTCGTCAGTGTTTCTCCAGGCTTAGCAGTTGGGTCTAGTCCTGACTCTTCTCTCTTCGACTCAAGACATTCCTCTCACCGTCTATTCTTGGCCTGTCCCCACTTGCCCCTCGCCCCTCGTGGGTCCTTACCTGTGAGTCCGTGTTGTTGTTGTTGTTGTTGTTGTTGTTGTTGTTGCAGCGTGAGTCTTGTGTACGGGAAAGTAGCAGTGTGAGTCTTGTGTACGGGAAAGTAGCAGTGTTAGTCTTGTGTACGGGAAAGTAGCAGTGTTAGTCTTGTGTACGGGAAAGTAGCAGCTTGAGTCTTGTGTACGGGAAAGTAGCAGCGTGAGTCTTGTGTACGGGAAAGTAGCAGCGTGAGTGTTGTGTACGGGAAAGTAGCAGCGTGAGTCTTGTGTACGGGAAAGTAGCAGCGTGAGTCTTGTGTACGGGAAAGTAGCAGCATGAGTCTTGTGTACGGGAAAGTAGCAGCGTGAGTCTTGTGTACGGGAAAGTAGCAGCGTGTCTTGTGTACGGGAAAGTAGCAGCGTGAGTCTTGTGTACGGGAAAGTAGCAGCGTGAGTCTTGTGTACGGGAAAGTAGCAGCGTGAGTCTTGTGTACGGGAAAGTAGCAGCATGAGTCTTGTGTACGGGAAAGTAGCAGCGTGAGTCTTGTGTACGGGAAAGTAGCAGCGTGAGTCTTGTGTACGGGAAAGTAGCAGCATGAGTCTTGTGTACGGCGTGAGTCTTGTGTACGAGAAAGTAGCAGCATGAGTCTTGTGTACGGGAAAGTAGCAGCGTGAGTCTTGTGTACGGGAAAGTAGTAGCGAGTCTTGAGTCTTGTGTACGGGAAAGTAGCAGCGTGAGTCTTGTGTACGGGAAAGTAGCAGCATGAGTCTTGTGTACGGGAAAGTAGCAGCGTGAGTCTTGTGTACGGGAAAGTAGCAGCAGCATGAGTCTTGTGTACGGGAAAGTAGCAGCGTGAAAGTGTACGGGAAAGTAGCAGCGTGAGTCTTGTGTACGGGAAAGTAGCAGCATGAGTCTTGTGTACGGGAAAGTCGCAGCATGAGTCTTGTGTACGGGAAAGTAGCAGCGTGAGCCTTGTGTACGGGAAAGTAGCAGCTTGAGTCTTGTGTACGGGAAAGTAGCAGCGTGAGTCTTGTGTACGGGAAAGTAGCAGCATGACGGGATCTTGTGTACGGGAAAGTAGCAGCATGAGTCTTGTGTACGGGAAAGTAGCAGCGTGAGTCTTGTGTACGGGAAAGTAGCAGCGTGAGTCTTGTGTACGGGAAAGTAGCAGAGTGAGTCTTGTGTACGGGAAAGTAGCAGCGTGAGTCTTGTGTACGGGAAAGTAGCAGCGTGAATCTTGTGTACGGGAAAGTAGCAGCGTTAGTCTTGTGTACGGGAAAGTAGCAGCGTTAGTCTTGTGTACGGGAAAGTAGCAGTGTTAGTCTTGTGTACGGGAAAGTAGCAGTGTTAGTCTTGTGTACGGGAAAGTAGCAGCGTGAGTCTTGTGTACGGGAAAGTAGCAGCGTTAGTCTTGTGTACGGGAAAGTAGCAGTGTTAGTCTTGTGTACGGGAAAGTAGCAGTGTTAGTCTTCTGTACGGGAAAGTAGCAGCGTGAATCTTGTGTACGGGAAAGTAGCAGCATGAGTCTTGTGTACGGGAAAGTAGCAGCGTGAATCTTGTGTACGGGAAATTACAATTGGTGAAAGTTTAAAACCCATCAGATGAGTCATTCTCCAGTTACGGCGTGGATTCCAACGATTCCAACTTATTTTTATTATTTTGCAACATCAAATTAGTGCCAGGAGACTTTCTTCCTGGCACTAAGATGCACCAGACATTAAATATTGGAGTCGTTCAGAAGAGGTATTCTGAAAATTATTAAATGTTATTTAAAAGAATAAAAAATCTTGCTATTTTACACATAAAATGGTCAGGTCTGGACCGACACATTTCAGTTTCACTCTTTCCTTTCGTCCAAGTTTTTGGTAGACTTTCTGAGCTCTTGATCCTCCGCCACTGAGAGTTTTGGAAGCTATTTAAGCCATTCCAAGATACTGGCAATTAATTCAGAAACTTTGGTCGTAGGACACATAAACATTCCAATTATTCCTGCAATTTAGCCTCCGTTACCGGGAACATGAGTTGAAAATTTGAAGCCGATTGGACGATTCGTTCTCGAATTCTGAGCGAAATTAATTCGAAAAACTGTTGCAAGAAAACAATTCCGGCAATAAAGTTCCAGGCGAAACAGGAGGAGGCGGGGTCCTAGTGGAACCATCCACTAGTCTAAGGTCTTCGTCCAAAGGTTGGACAAGTTTTGAAGAATTCTTTGTATCAAGACCCCAATTAGACCTACTTAGGCTAGTAGATGGTTCCACTATGACTCCGCCTCCTCCTGCTTCGCCTCACTTGACTACAGTATAAAAGGCACGTCTACGGCCCAGTGCTGTACATTCTACAAGATTGATGGACTAAACACATCGACTCCAGGCTGAGGGACTGATTACCTCAAACTGATGAAGCCACTTGGTGGCGAAACGTTTCCTCAATAAAGATTCCCATATGTTTCATAAGTGTCTCAATCTTCAACTTGTCGGTTTTTTTCAACCAATTATCACAACAGAGTTGTGGATGAGTGGATCAAACTCCCGAGTACCGTATAGAAGCTAAGACGTTGTGTAGTTTTAAAAATCGGTTGGATAAATATATGAGTGAGTGTGGGTGGGTGTGAGTTTGACCTGACTAGCTTGTGCTACTAGTTCAGATTACCTGACTAGGTTAAGGCATTGCCTTAAGCCGTTGGGAGAATTGGACCCTGTCTCGCATGGACCAGTAGGCCTGCTGCAGTGCTCCTTCTTTCTTTGATGTTACCCTTTGATACAGGTCTTTGATGTTACCCTTTGATACAGGTCTTTGATGTTACCCTTTGATACAGGTCTTTGATGTTACCCTTTGATACAGGTCTTTGATGTTTCCCTTTGATACAGGTCTTTGATGTTTCCCTTTGATACAGGTCTTTGATGTTACCCTTTGATACAGGTCTTTGATGTTTCCCTTTGATACAGGTCTTTGATGTTTCCCTTTGATACAGGTCTTTGATGTTACCCTTTGATACAGGTCTTTGATGTTACCCTTTGATACAGGTCTTTGATGTTACCCTTTGATACAGGTCTTTGATGTTTCCCTTTGATACAGGTCTTTGATGTTACCCTTTGATACAGGTCTTTGATGTTTCCCTTTGATACAGGTCTTTGATGTTACCCTTTGATACAGGTCTTTGATGTTTCCCTTTGATACAGGTCTTTGATATTGGTTTTTGATGTTACCCTTTGGTAATGCCATTTAATGTTACCCTTTGAAGATACCCATTGGTAATGCCATTTAAGGTTACCCTTTGATGTTACCCTTTGATGTTACCCTTTGATGTTACCCTTTGATGTTACCCTTTGATGTTACCCTTTTATGTTACCCTTTGATGTAACCCTTTGATGAGGACCATGACAGTACACTCCGGGTGATGCGTTACTGTGTACAGTGAACTCTGATGTAAACCAACACTGTACACTGTTTGATGAACAACACCGATACAGTGTTGTTTGCTTAAAACATTGTGTACACCTCTTAGTGAAGACTCACACTGTGTACACCTCTTAGTGAAGACTCACACTGTGTACACCTCTTAGTGAAGACTCACACTGTGTACACCTCTTAGTGAAGACTCACACTGTGTACACCTCTTAGTGAAGACTCACACTGTGTACACCTCTTAGTGAAGACTCACACTGTGTACACCTCTTAGTGAAGACTCACACTGTGTACACCTCTTAGTGAAGACTCACACTGTGTACACCTCTTAGTGAAGACTCACACTGTGTACACCTCTTAGTGAAGACTCACACTGTGTACATCTCTTAGTGAAGACTCACACTGTGTACACCTCTTAGTGAAGACTCACACTGTGTACACCTCTTAGTGAAGACTCACACTGTGTACACCTCTTAGTGAAGACTCACACTGTGTACACCTCTTAGTGAAGACTCACACTGTGTACACCTCTTAGTGAAGACTCACACTGTGTACATCTCTTAGTGAAGACTCACACTGTGTACACCTCTTAGTGAAGACTCACACTGTGTACACCTCTTAGTGAAGACTCACACTGTGTACACCTCTTAGTGAAGACTCACACTGTGTACACCTCTTAGTGAAGACTCACACTGTGTACACCTCTTAGTGAAGACTCACACTGTGTACACCTCTTAGTGAAGACTCACACTGTGTACACCTCTTAGTGAAGACTCACACTGTGTACACCTCTTAGTGAAGACTCACACTGTGTACACCTCTTAGTGAAGACTCACACTGTGTACATCTCTTAGTGAAGACTCACACTGTGTACACCTCTTAGTGAAGACACACTGTGTACACCTCTTAGTGAAGACTCACACTGTGTACACCTCTTAGTGAAGACTCACACTGTGTACACCTCTTAGTGAAGACTCACACTGTGTACACCTCTTAGTGAAGACTCACACTGTGTACACCTCTTAGTGAAGACTCACACTGTGTACACCTCTTAGTGAAGACTCACACTGTGTACACCTCTTAGTGAAGACTCACACTGTGTACACCTCTTAGTGAAGACTCACACTGTGTACACCTCTTAGTGAAGACTCACACTGTGTACACCTCTTAGTGAAGACTCACACTGTGTACACCTCTTAGTGAAGACTCACACTGTGTACACCTCTTAGTGAAGACTCACACTGTGTACACCTCTTAGTGAAGACTCACACTGTGTACACCTCTTAGTGAAGACTCACACTGTGTACACCTCTTAGTGAAGACTCACACTGTGTACACCTCTTAGTGAAGACTCACACTGTGTACACCTCTTAGTGAAGACTCACACTGTGTACACCTCTTAGTGAAGACTCACACTGTGTACACCTCTTAGTGAAGACTCACACTGTGTACACCTCTTAGTGAAGACTCACACTGTGTACACCTCTTAGTGAAGACTCACACTGTGTACACCTCTTAGTGAAGACTCACACTGTGTACACCTCTTAGTGAAGACTCACACTGTGTACACCTCTTAGTGAAGACTCACACTGTGTACACCTCTTAGTGAAGACTCACACTGTGTACACCTCTTAGTGAAGACTCACACTGTGTACACCTCTTAGTGAAGACTCACACTGTGTACACCTCTTAGTGAAGACTCACACTGTGTACACCTCTTAGTGAAGACTCACACTGTGTACACCTCTTAGTGAAGACTCACACTGTGTACACCTCTTAGTGAAGACTCACACTGTGTACACCTCTTAGTGAAGACTCACACTGTGTACACCTCTTAGTGAAGACTCACACTGTGTACACCTCTTAGTGAAGACTCACACTGTGTACACCTCTTAGTGAAGACTCACACTGTGTACACCTCTTAGTGAAGACTCACACTGTGTACACCTCTTAGTGAAGACTCACACTGTGTACACCTCTTAGTGAAGACTCACACTGTGTACACCTCTTAGTGAAGACTCACACTGTGTACACCTCTTAGTGAAGACTCACACTGTGTACACCTCTTAGTGAAGACTCACACTGTGTACACCTCTTAGTGAAGACTCACACTGTGTACACCTCTTAGTGAAGACTCACACTGTGTACACCTCTTAGTGAAGACTCACACTGTGTACTTAGTGAAGACTCACACTGTGTACACTCTTAGTGAAGACTCACACTGTGTACCCCTCTTAGTGAAGACTCACACTGTGTACGCCTCTTAGTGAAGACTCACACTGTGTACACCTCTTAGTGAAGACTCACACTGTGTACACCTCTTAGTGAAGACTCACACTGTGTACACCTCTTAGTGAAGACTCACACTGTGTACGCCTCTTAGTGAAGACTCACACTGTGTACACCTCTTAGTGAAGACTCACACTGTGTACGCCTCTTAGTGAAGACTCACACTGTGTACACCTCTTAGTGAAGACTCACACTGTGTACACCTCTTAAGTCACACTGTGTACAGTGAAGACTCACACTGTGTACACCTCTTAGTGAAGACTCACACTGTGTACACCTCTTAGTGAAGACTCACACTGTGTACACCTCTTAGTGAAGACTCACACTGTGTACACCTCTTAGTGAAGACTCACACTGTGTACATCTCTTAGTGAAGACTCACACTGTGTACACCTCTTAGTGAAGACTCACACTGTGTACACCTCTTAGTGAAGACTCACACTGTGTACACCTCTTAGTGAAGACTCACACTGTGTACACCTCTTAGTGAAGACTCACACTGTGTACACCTCTTAGTGAAGACTCACACTGTGTACACCTCTTAGTGAAGACTCACACTGTGTACACCTCTTAGTGAAGACTCACACTGTGTACACCTCTTAGTGAAGACTCACACTGTGTACACCTCTTAGTGAAGACTCACACTGTGTACATCTCTTAGTGAAGACTCACACTGTGTACATCTCTTAGTGAAGACTCACACTGTGTACACCTCTTAGTGAAGACTCACACTGTGTACACCTCTTAGTGAAGACTCACACTGTGTACACACTGTGTACACCTCTTAGTGAAGACTCACACTGTGAAGACTCACACTGTGTACACTCTTAGTGAAGACTCACACTGTGTACACCTCTTAGTGAAGACTCACACTGTGTACACCTCTCTCACACTGTGTAGTGAAGACTCACACTGTGTACATCTCTTAGTGAAGACTCACACTGTGTACACCTCTTAGTGAAGACTCACACTGTGTACACCTCTTAGTGAAGACTCACACTGTGTACACCTCTTAGTGAAGACTCACACTGTGTACACCTCTTAGTGAAGACTCACACTGTGTACACCTCTTAGTGAAGACTCACACTGTGTACACCTCTTAGTGAAGACTCACACTGTGTACACCTCTTAGTGAAGACTCACACTGTGTACACCTCTTAGTGAAGACTCACACTGTGTACACCTCTTAGTGAAGACTCACACTGTGTACACCTCTTAGTGAAGACTCACACTGTGTACACTTCTTAGTGAAGACTCACACAGTGTACACATCTTAGTGAAGACTCACACTGTGTACACCTCTCACACTGTGTACACTCTCTTAGTGAAGACTCACACTGTGTAGTGAAGACTCACACTGTGTACATCTCTTAGTGAAGACTCACACTGTGTACACCTCTTAGTGAAGACTCACACTGTGTACACCTCTTAGTGAAGACTCACACTGTGTACACCTCTTAGTGAAGACTCACACTGTGTACACCTCTTAGTGAAGACTCACACTGTGTACATCTCTTAGTGAAGACTCACACTGTGTACACCTCTTAGTGAAGACTCACACTGTGTACACCTCTTAGTGAAGACTCACACTGTGTACATCTCTTAGTGAAGACTCACACTGTGTACATCTCTTAGTGAAGACTCACACTGTGTACATCTCTTAGTGAAGACTCACACTGTGTACACCTCTTAGTGAAGACTCACACTGTGTACACCTCTTAGTGAAGACTCACACTGTGTACACCTCTTAGTGAAGACTCACACTGTGTACACCTCTTAGTGAAGACTCACACTGTGTACACCTCTTAGTGAAGACTCACACTGTGTACACCTCTTAGTGAAGACTCACACTGTGTACACCTCTTAGTGAAGACTCACACTGTGTACACCTCTTAGTGAAGACTCACACTGTGTACACCTCTTAGTGAAGACTCACACTGTGTACACCTCTTAGTGAAGACTCACACTGTGTACACCTCTTAGTGAAGACTCACACTGTGTACACCTCTTAGTGAAGACTCACACTGTGTACACCTCTTAGTGAAGACTCACACTGTGTACACCTCTTAGTGAAGACTCACACTGTGTACACCTCTTAGTGAAGACTCACACTGTGTACATCTCTTAGTGAAGACTCACACTGTGTACACCTCTTAGTGAAGACTCACACTGTGTACACCTCTTAGTGAAGACTCACACTGTGTACATCTCTTAGTGAAGACTCACACTGTGTACATCTCTTAGTGAAGACTCACACTGTGTACATCTCTTAGTGAAGACTCACACTGTGTACACCTCTTAGTGAAGACTCACACTGTGTACATCTCTCTCACACTGTGTAGTGAAGACTCACACTGTGTACACCTCTAGTGAAGACTCACACTGTGTACACCTCTTAGTGAAGACTCACACTGTGTACACCTCTTAGTGAAGACTCACACTGTGTACATCTCTTAGTGAAGACTCACACTGTGTACACCTCTTAGTGAAGACTCACACTGTGTACACCTCTTAGTGAAGACTCACACTGTGTACACCTCTTAGTGAAGACTCACACTGTGTACATCTCTTAGTGAAGACTCACACTGTGTACATCTCTTAGTGAAGACTCACACTGTGTACACCTCTTAGTGAAGACTCACACTGTGTACACCTCTTAGTGAAGACTCACACTGTGTATGCCTCTTAGTGAAGACTCACACTGTGTACATCTCTTAGTGAAGACTCACACTGTGTACATCTCTTAGTGAAGACTCACACTGTGTACATCTCTTAGTGAAGACTCACACTGTGTACATCTCTTAGTGAAGACTCACACTGTGTACATCTCTTAGTGAAGACTCACACTGTGTACATCTCTTAGTGAAGACTCACACTGTGTACACCTCTTAGTGAAGACTCACACTGTGTACATCTCTTAGTGAAGACTCACACTGTGTACACATCTTAGTGAAGACTCACACTGTGTACACCTCTTAGTGAAGACTCACACTGTGTACATCTCTTAGTGAAGACTCACACTGTGTACACCTCTTAGTGAAGACTCACACTGTGTACACCTCTCAGTGAAGACTCACACTGTGTACACCTCTTAGTGAAGACTCACACTGTGTACACCTCTTAGTGAAGACTCACACTGTGTACACCTCTTAGTGAAGACTCACACTGTGTACACCTCTTAGTGAAGACTCACACTGTGTACACCTCTCAGTGAAGACTCACACTGTGTACACCTCTTAGTGAAGACTCACACTGTGTACACCTCTTAGTGAAGACTCACACTGTGTACATCTCTTAGTGAAGACTCACACTGTGTACACCTCTTAGTGAAGACTCACACTGTGTACACCTCTTAGTGAAGACTCACACTGTGTACACCTCTTAGTGAAGACTCACACTGTGTATGCCTCTTAGTGAATCTTTAATAATAATAATAATAATATTTTTACAACAATAATAATAATAATAATAATAATAATAATAATAATAATAATAATAATAATAATAATACCATTCTTATTATTATTAGTGGTCATGGTTTTTTATTTACAAGAGTTTGTGATATTTGCTAAATAAAGCTAGGTAGTTCAGATATGTAAACGATGAAGAATTCTTTGCTTATCAACTAGAGGTCACAATACTGATGAGTTCCTACCTAGACTCAGTGGTCTAGTACCTTCTATTAAGTTTACAACAGAACATCGAAGAGACAACACTCTACCTTTCCTAGATGTTTTAACCCATCGTGTTAACAGAAGATTTAAATTTACAATTTACAGGAAGTCAACCAATGTGTCGTCATACATTCACTATTTTCCAATCATGAGTCGAGAGTTAAAGGGGTGTTTTCCTTATAATGTTCTTGAGAGAATTGTGTATCTACAGTCCGGAGTCTTTAGAAGATGAAATCAATAAGCTATTTTAACATAGCCACAAAACTGAGATATCCCAGAGATTTTGTTGAAAAGTACCTATTCTATAGGACTGAACGTAAAGAAATGACCTCCGTAAAAAAATGTACTGGTTTTTAACCTGCAAAGAGAATTTGGTCAGCCTGCGTGATGCAGTGAAAACTTTCACTTTACATATTGTCTTCAAGAACACTGGGACAGTGAAACAGAAGTTGATTAACAATACACCCTCTCATAATGATGGCAGCGTTTACAAGGTTCTATGTACTCTTTGCTCTCTTTCATACATTGGACAAAATGATAAACCATTGGAAACCAGATTAGTCCAACATCAGTAATTAATCAGGACGGACCAGGAGTCGAATGTTATCTCTAACCATGTCAGTTCTTGTAGTCACCCACCGGGATGGGCAGCTGATCAGATCATTGTACCCAACAGTTCCGTCATTAAAAGAAGCATAATTGAATCCTCGCTCTTGAAGCACAATAGGAATGCCTTATATAATTCAAGTTATGGGTTGTCTAAACTCGATAGTTATATAGTGGAGTTTATTGTATGTGTTGGTAGATTCACCGACAATATGTAAAGTAAAAGGACACAAGTGCAACTAATGTGACATTTTATTGTGGCAACGTTTCGCCATGTTGCAGTCAGTGATTGCAACATGGTGATTGCAACTAGCTTAGGGGATTACAACCCAACATGGTTAGGAGATGATAAAGGATAATCGGAAAAATCATGAATAGTCTGGTTATTTGATCATAATCAGAATACTAAAGAAGATTCATGAATTACCAAGTTACAGTTATAATAATAGATACTGAGGCTAAAACGTTGTGTAGTTTTAAAAATAGGTTAGATAAATACATGAGTGGGTGTGGGTGGGTGTGAGTTGGACCTGACTAGCTTTGCTGCTGGGTCTGGTAAAGTGCTCCATCCTTGAGTGGGGATGACCAGACTGGGTGGGTCATTGGTCTTATCCGGGGGTGGGGAACATAGACCTGCTCCGCGTGGGTCAGTAGGCCTGTTGCAGTGTTCCTTCTTTCTTATGTTCTTATGAAGAGATTCTTCCCAGCACTACCTAGAACCTTCTCGAATCTTTCTGGATGTACTGTAGTTTAAGTTGACAAATGAGAGCATTCGACTCTTTTATTAATTAGAAATTTACTTATAATTTCATTTTTGTGAATGTGTACTGTCCATTATAGCAACGTAATCTTTTATGTCACATGACTTTTTGACGGATATTAGATGTAGCTAAGGACTAGCTGTTAAATTATCAATTTGCTTCCCAATTTCTGTAAACCACAGATTTTGATCAAGGTTTTTCAAATCTGGACCGTAATAAACTTTATCACATTTGTTACAGGTAATCTTGTAGATACAGCTGTCAGAGTTTTGGGAGGGAATTTTTAATCAGAAGTTTTTTATTATACCAAGATTTTTAAATACAATTTTCATTTTAAAATTCTTAAGTACAGAAGATATATCAAGAAGGTTTTCATGGTAAGAGAGAACCAACATATTCTTACCAAAATATGATTGTCGTTCTTTGAGTTGTAAAATATATTTCTATCAGTTTTAAAGGATTTATCAGTTACGTATTTAGGTATTTTAGATCATTAGTTATTTTATAAAACTTCAAGATTTCTTTATCTATGAACTCTGGGATGAAAATACGCGAAGCTCTCGAAGACGAGGATGAGAAAACATGAAGTTTAGCTCTATCATGATGTGAAGAATAACAGTGCATATAAGAGCAGTTATTTGTTGTTGTTTTGTATATTTTGAATTGAAAATCATGGTCTCCTTTTAATAATTAAGGCATCAATAAAAAGGCATGAATGGGGAGAAATCAGAGTGGGGACGCGTCACAAGCGGTGATTAGTAAGGGTCAGTGTTTGGCTCTATGTTGTTCACAATATAAATAAACAACATAGATGAGGGAATGAATAGCGACATAGTAAGTTTGCTATTGACAATAAAATAGGTCGTCGGATAAATTCTGACGAGGATTCTAGAGCTCGACAGGAAGATCTGAATAGACTGTTGTTGTGGTCGGAGAAGTGAAGATGCAATTTTATGTACATAGATGCCTTGGGCAAGAAAATAACCATGACACTTATAAACTAAATAATGTAGATCTTACTCTGAATGCGAAAAAAGATTTAGAAGTTCTAGTTAGCAGTAACCTAAAACCAAAACAACAGTGCGTAAGTGTTTATAATAACGCGAATAGAATTCTTGGCTAAAAATAAGTCGTCAGGTTATTCTTCATCTCTATATATCGTTGGTTAGACCTCATTTAAATTATGCTGCGCAATTCTGGTCACTGTATTGCAGAATGGTCATAAATGTGCTGGAAAATGTTCAGAGAAGGATGTCAAAGTTGATCCCATATATCAGAAATCGTTCCTACGAGGATAGACTGAGGGCCCTGAATCTGCACTCTCTTGAAAGGCGTAGAATTAAGGAGATATGACTGAGAAGTAAAATGATAAATAGGAATAAATAAAGAGGGTGTAAATAAAGTGCTAAAAATATCTAACCAAGACAGGACTTGCAGTAATGGATTCAAGTTGGAAAACATTAGATTTAGAAAGGATGTAAGAATGCACTGGGTTGGTAACAGAGTTCTGAATGAGTGGAACAAACTCCCGAATGGAGTCATTGATGCTAAAACCTTGAGTAGCTTTAAAAATAGATTAGACAAGTACATGAGAGAGTGTGTGCGGGTGTGAGTTGGAATTGCCTAGCATGGGCAACTAGATCTGCTGCATTACTCCTCCTTCTTATGGTTTAATGTTCTTATGAAATGAATTAGGAGAATAAATACCAGGAATTTGAGAGGATAACTTCTACGTGACCTGGACAAACTACAATGGCTATTGCAATTAAACCCTAGTAAGTACAGTGTGATGAAAATTTGGAAAGGAAAAGAAGACCTGAAACGGAGTACAGAATCGTGGGACACATCTGTAAACCTAATTCAAAGAAAATGATCTAGGTAAAATGGAAGCTCAGAATAATATGCATCACCAGAGGCACACATCAACATGAATATTTCTTCAGCGATTCTGTGGTTAGGGAATATATAACGAGGTTTCTCAAAATTATTATTCGTGAACTTCTATATATGATATTACCAAGTCCCTTCTGGAGTACACAACACCAATATGAAAGTTACACCTAATGAAGCATGCCAAGAAGTGTAGATCTTTACAACAAATAATGAACTGAAGCCATGAAATATGAATAGTGAGGAGAGACAAAAAAAAGAGATAAACTTGGTGCTAAAAGGTAGGAGAATCACGAGGTACATTATAGGTATTTATAAAAAAAATTCAGAGGAGTTAATGGAAAGGACAGGAAATCACTGTTCATGGAGCAGTGAGCGCGTACATAAGCGTAGAGCTGGAAGTTAAAGATGCAAATTAGCCACAGGGTGTAGTATACACAGACTTTGCAAAAGCCTTCGACAAGTGTGACCATGGTGTAATAGCAAAAAAAAAAAAACAAATGCGTGATGAAGGTATAACAGGAAAAGTTGGTAGATGGATTATAACTTTCTGACAAACAGAAAAAAAAAGAGTAACAGTAAGCAAAGGAAAGTCTCAGGCAGCCACGGTGGAAAGCTGTGTTCCACAAGGCACAGTACTCGCTCCCATTCTATTCCTCATGCTCATTTCTGAAATAGACAGATGTAAGCCATACCACCATGTCTTCCTTTGCGGATGACACCCGGATTACCATGGCAGTGACCTCCATCGAAGACACTGCAAGACTCCAAGCGGATATCAACCAAATCTTCAAATGGGCCACTCAAAACAACATGAAGTTCAACGAGGAGAAATTTCAGCTACTCAGATAAGGAAAACTTGAGGAAATTGAAAATGTATCAGGGTATACCACAAATTCTACCCATACAATAGAGCGAAAAAGAAATGTGAAGGATCTGGGA
>NW_027196539.1:0-87271 GCF_038502225.1 Cherax quadricarinatus | reverse complement strand
AAGCCAAACATGATGCCTTAAGCTGTATTGATAACTTAGTCACACAGCACACACTCTCGCAAATTATTTACGTTGATGGTTCTGTTCACCAATCCACTGGTGCAGCTGGTAGTGCTGCTGTTGTCGTACAGAGTGATGGCTCTCTTAAAGAATTTGGAGCACGCATCAATAATTGGGCCTCTACCCTTCAGACAGAACTGTTTGCCATACTCCTTGCACTGAAATGCATCTATGTATCTAAGATTGTCAGTTTAATTGTAACTGATTCTCTGTCATCCATAAATGCTCTCAACTCATTAAGTATAAATTGTGGCATGCTTGTGTCAGAAGCCAGACATAGGTATGGTAAGTTTGTGGACAGTGGAGTCAGAGTGCACATGCTGTGGATTCCATCTCACATTGGTCTTCAGATGCATGATAGAACAGATAAATTGGCTAAGCTGTATGCTTTCAAAGAGGGAGTAGATTACAATCTTGGCTTGTCATGTAGTAGTTTGAGAACAATAATACGAAAAGAACTTCAACTGAATTTTATGGACTTAAGGCTCAGGGAGATTGACACCAGTGAGTCCATCTATCATCATTCTATCATGCAGGAGGAGCCACATGTCTATGGTGCATCCAACAAAATAAGCAGACTCTTGGATGTCACTACTGCCCGGCTCCGGCTGGGTTACAAGTATCTTTGGCAGGTTAAATCACCACCACCAGATGTAGACCAAACGAAATGTAAACTTTGCCAGATGGACTATTGTCACACCCTGCATCATTATGTACTGGAGTGTGATCAAATTAATGAATTGAGAAACAATGTGTGTGTGTGTGTATGTGTATGTGTGTGTGTGTGTGCGTGTGTGTGTGTGTGTGTACTCACCTATTTGTACTCACCTATTTGTGGTTGCAGGGGTCGAGTCATGGCTCCTGGCCCCGCCTCTTCGCTGATTGCTACTAGGTCCTCTCTCTCCCTGCCCCATGAGCTCTATCATACCTCGCCTTAAAGTATGTATGGTTCCTGCCTCCACTACATCACTTTCTAGGCTATTCCATGGCCTGACTACTCTATGACCGAAGAAATACTTCCTAACATCCCTTTGATTCATCTGAGTCTTCAACTTCCAATTGTGACCTCTTGTGCTGTGTCCCTTCTCTGGAACATCCCGTCTTTGTCCACCTTGTCTATTCCGCGCAGTATTTTATATGTCGTTATCATGTCTCCCCTGACCCTCCTGTCCTCCAGTGTCGTCAGGCCGATTTCCTTCAACCTTTCTTCGTAGAAGCAGCCCAGCCACCGTGGAGAGAAGACGTCGTCGTTCCTGCTCTTCAGCTGAGCAACTCTGAACACTGTTGCTCGAGATTTTTCTTGGGTTATCCTGAGTAGTTCTTCACCAGAGCTGAGAGGAAACTTGCTTGCAGTCACTTCGAGCCCCATCCCATCAAGAGGGTAAGGCGTTGACTTGCTTGCTTGTTCACCCCTCTCATCCCCATCCCCCCCATCCTTCCCCATCCTCCCCTCACCCAAACATCAACACTGGCCCACACACTAACACACTACATACATTGCTATCCTTCTGACTTTCCTATCTTCTTCTTTTTCGGCAACTTCGCTTTGGCGAGTTAACACAAGGCATTTTGACTATCCGGTAGCCCGTGTGGTTTTTTAAAATCCGGCCGATCTTTGCCTTGGGCCCTTTCCCCTCACCACTCGAGGGTAGGCTATCTTAGGGGCTGACCTTCATAAGTCAGCTGAAATAGGATGTTAGATTAACATTAAGGAAAGATCCCTTTTTGTTAAGAAACTCCTCTGCCAGATGTTCCTTCCTAGACATCATGGCGAGGATAAGAGTAAGATTACGTGTTGATGGAAATCAAAAGTTGATGAAAGAAATTCTAGCATGTATTTGCTCGAACTCAACTGTTGCTCCAGTGGATGTTTTTCAAACCCACGCTGGAGCAGTACTTCTCCTCTCTTCGGAAGAAGAGTTACTTCAACTGCTGAAGCATGATGTACTTGATACACTGAAGACTTCTGGTGTTACCCCAGTTGCACCTGAGAGCTATCAAGCTCAGAGGACTGTGTTTGTGGCAAGAATCAACAGTTTTATGAAACATAGCACTGTGAATGAAATTGTTGAGGACTTTAATACAGAGAATTCTGAATTTAGGGCTGTAGAAGCACATAAATTCTCTAAACCTAACAACAACAAGGTAACCTTAAAATTAATACTTGAGACACCTGAGGAGGCCAAACTTGTGTGTCAAAATGGCTTCAAATGTTTTGGCACCAGATGTACACCTGACCAAATCTCTCTTGAACGCTTTGTCAGTGTGACACAATGTTTTAAGTGTTATGCCTTTGGTCATAACACCAACAAATGCAGTACTCAAGGGCAGATTTGTAGCATTTGCTCTGGCCAACATTCTTATCGAGATTGTAATAATAAAAATACACCCAAATGTGTCCTCTGCAACGGAAAACATCATGCTGTTTCTGCTATTTGTCCTGAAAGGAAAAAGGAAATGCAGAAAATTATTGAAGCCAAGAAACTGTCCACTTCTAAGAAGACCACTCCCCAGGCACCGCCAACGATGTCCCAAACTTCCTTCCCAGCTCTGCCTGGATCAAGTGGGACTCCTCAGGTCTCTACCAATGGTTCCAATGTTTGGAATTCTGCCCCTCTTGGAGCGCCCCAATCTAACCCTCACCTACAACATACACAAACGCAACAACAAGGTTCAGTCTCATCTCCTATGTCTCAGGTATCCACAGCCGGGGATATGACGAGAGCACAACTAATGTATATGATGGCCAAAGACATAGCAGGTGGTGACATTCAACTCTGCTCTCAGGTTTTAAATGATCTGTTAATGGCTAATGGGATCACTCCCATCACTATCCCAGAAAATGTGAAGGCTATTATGACCCAGCCTTCTCATAACAAGAAGTATGTACCCTACTCTACATCTAAAAATAAGCCTAAGTCATCCCTGGCCCAGGGATCGCCCACCTCGCATACCCAGGTTGTCAACTCCCCTCAACCCGATAAGTCAACACCTGAACATAACAATGCCCCAGAAATTGGTGCCTACTCTCCCGCTATTGAAGCTGATCCTGTTGAACAGGAACTTTCCCAGGGTAACTCACCTTGCCTACCTAATTTTCCCTTGGAGCCTCCACAGTCTCCCATTAACTCTCACGAGCCTCTGCTTCCTGTAACTGGGAATATCATACCTCAGTTTTCTGATGATGACTCTAACGATTCTAATGAGTCTGTTAATATTACCACCTCTAGTGAAGATGATGGCATTTTTAATACACAAGCAACTACGCAGAAGTTCCCTCCTCCCCTTGACGAGTCCAGCAGGGATAGTGTGGATACCAAACATGACATTACTTGCAGGCGTTCAGACCGCAGTACACGAGCGAAGTGCAAGAAATAATGGGGATTACAATTTTCCAACTTAATGTTCAACATTTCTTTAATAACCGTTACCTCCTTGAGGTTGAACTACATAATTACAATCCCGATGTTATACTCTTGAACGAGACAGCTGCAAGAGTTGATCAACATATTAAATTACGTGGTTACTCTACTGTGGAGAAATCGAGAGGACCCTTTAGTGGTGTAGCCATCTTAGTTAAATTAGGCTATACATTTAAAAATATTCATGTTGATGAAGATAACATTCTTGCAATAGAAATGACAACGTCTCATGGACAACTAGTGATAGTAACTGGATATTTTCCCCCGAGACAACAATATATAGAGTCAATTCCTCTACATAGGATATTAAGCAGAAATATTCCAACAATTCTAGCGGGAGATTTTAATGCTCATCACCCTGCCCTCTTCAACTGTGGAGCTGGTATTCCACTGGGTGACTTAAAAGGAAAACAACTATTTAATATCATGACAGCTAGAAACTTGTCATTTCAAGGCCCATTCTTTAAATCGTACATTGGACCTCATCCAGGGACACCAGATATAGTACTGACAAACAGAGACTGTGACATCTTTCACTGTCGTATATCTCCTGGTGGAAACGTAGGATCTGACCATATCCCTGTTATAATACAACTACAAACTTCTCCATTTAGAATACCTGTACCTCCTAAACCCAATCTTAACACCCTAGGATTTGACCCCTTCAGGGCATTTCTGGGTGAGGATGAAATTGTGTCATTGGAAAATCTACCTTCCAATGCAATTGATGATGCAATCAGGTCCCTGCATAATCGAATAATTGAAGCTACTAATGCAACTTGTCAATTAGCTTCCACAAAGATATACCAACAATATAAACCTACTAGGGAAATTAGAGACAATTTAAGAAATTATCAAGCAGAATGTCGAAGGCATCTTCAAACGCGACAACCACCAGCAGCTACACTGCACCGATTAAGGCAAGAATTAATTAACATGATTAGTCATCACAAACGGGACTTATGGAAATTGCTAGTTCTTCAAGCTAATCAGTATAAACGTGAACCAGCAAAATTTTGGAGTAAGATCCGACAACTTTTAGGGGCAAAGCACAAGGCTCCTAACTACCTAGTTCATACCTTCACTGATGAGGATGATGAAGATGTTGAAATTAAACTTGACGATCCACAGGACCAGGCTAATTTGATGGGTGATGTATGGGAGAAAATTCTCTCCCACAATAACAGTCGTCAATTTAACAATAATCATTATCAGTTGGTAAATGAATGGAGAGATGAGAACTTGGATGATCTACAACCACTACCTTCCATCGATACTTCAACTCTTGAAGATACCCACCCGCTTACTAGACCTATTACATTACTAGAGATAAGTCAGGTTATTGGAAGAATGAGAAATAGAGCCCCTGGCCTCTCTGGAATAACAATGAAACAAATGAAGTTCCTACCCAGAAATTGTAAACAGTCTTTGGTAAATATCTTTAATGCCATCTTGGCCTCAGGACATTTTCCAGTTGTTTTTAAGACTGCTAGGATGATCTTTCTTGGTAAGCCCAATAAAGACATCCACCAACCTGGGAACTATAGACCTATATCTTTACTTGAAGTCACTGGAAAAGTTCTTGAGAAGGTCATTTCCAACAGATTGAACTACTATATGGAGTTTAATCACTTTTTTACTGAAAAACAATTTGGCTTTAGAACACATAGAGGTACCAATCATGCAATAAATGTTATTTTCGATACTGTAGCAAGTCTAAAACATCAGGGCAATCTTGCCTTAATTGCCACCAGAGATGTTCATAAAGCTTTTGATAGCTTATGGCATGATGGTCTTATATACAAACTCATTGACCTACCAGACCATAACTGGACTTTTCTCAGATTAATATATAATTTCTTAACTCAAAGAAAAATCATTCCCACCTTTCATGGCAGGTCGACAGAGCCTTTTATACCGACAGCTGGTGTCCCACAAGGTTCTTGTCTCAGTCCAATTCTGTTCAACATTTATGTGAATGACCTTCCTCAACCAGAGTTTAATGATACAATTGTGACACAGTTTGCAGATGATGTTATTCATGTCGTCTCATCAACTCCGGTAACAGGAAAATACAAGTATGAGAGAGTCATAGAAAAAATGAATATTGAACTTCGTAGAACATCTAATTGGGAAAAGAAATTGAGAATTACGACTAATCCTGACAAGGTCCTTGTTAGCACGATAGGATGTTTTGCATCAACAATTGAAGATAAAGGGGGTATCTCCATCAGAGGTACACCTGTAGCCATTAGAAACCCTAACAAGATTTTGGGATATGAGAAATTTCAATTACTCAGATATGGTAAACACGAGGAAATTAAATCTGCATCAGAGTACAAAACAAATTCTGGCCACAAAATAGAGCGAAACACCAACGTCAAAGACCTGGGAGTGATCATGTCGGAGGATCTCACCTTCAAGGACCATAACATTGTATCAATCGCATCTGCTAGAAAAATGACAGGATGGATAATGAGAACCTTCAAAACAAGGGAGGCCAAGCCCATGATGACACTCTTCAGGTCACTTGTTCTATCTAGGCTGGAATATTGCTGCACACTAACAGCACCTTTCAAGGCAGGTGAAATTGCCGACCTAGAAAATGTACAGAGAACTTTCACGGCGCGCATAACGGAGATAAAACACCTCAATTACTGGGAGCGCTTGAGGTTCCTGAACCTGTATTCCCTGGAACGCAGGCGGGAGAGATACATTCGGCCAACTCTTTTATTTTTCAACCAATTTTTTTTATTTTTGGTGTACATTTAGAGGTTCATATGTAGAAGAATGTGACAAAGTTTCAGTATGATTAGCCAACAAACAACAGAGAAAAAAAATATTTCAGTGACTTCATATATGGCAGCAAGGTATGACAAAATGGCACTTCGAGTGGCACTTCCGACAATCCCAACCGTTAGAACACATCTGACACTAATTTTGGATGCACATGTTTCATCTAATATATCTTATTATCATGGAAAAAAAAAATACATTTGATAGACTTTTTTGCATTCACCAAAATATCTGCCTTTTACCTCCCACAAAATCAAAAATATTTGATATATTCCAAAAAAAGAATCATCAGATTTTCAAACACACCTTGTTTTATATTGTCAGTGAAAATCATTTCAATACAATCATTAATAATGGTGTACTTTAGCGAAATATGTGAAAAAGTTACTTCCGAGATATAGGCCTAGAAAACGTCGGCAGGCCTACCGTCTCAAAAAAATTTTTTTTTGCGCGGAAATCGGGTTTTTTTTGGTGTATTTCTTAGTAAACTGATGTTCTAGTGCAGTTATCCTCTTCAAAACACCGTTTTCTATCACTCACATACCAAACAATAGAACAAGGAGACGAGGAGTAACACATTTATATCGAAATATTGCTGGTGGACTCTCGCTATATTATGGCCTATTTTATTCAGTCTAGAGTATATAACATGTTTGTTTGTTATTTATAGTGTTTATTATATCATATTAGATCAATTCTGATAGATAAATAAGCCGTATAGTTGATATATAAGCTGATATAAACGTAATAATGAAGTGATTTCACCTGGCACCATCTGGAGGGGGAGTACTGCCGAGTGTTCTCAGATGGCTCCCTATTGGCTGGCACTCTACTGATAAGCTCCACCTACTCTTATATGATGCCAAATAATCAATTATTATATTAGAAAGAATAATGCAAAGAAAAAGCAATAAAAAACAAGGAAAAAATTCCAAAAAATACATGGGTTGAGAACAGACGCGCTACCTACATCGTCGTTACCATACCTGATATAAATGACTATAATTTCTTGTAGAAACGTCTACTAGAGATGAGTCAGGTTATTGGAAGAATGCGAAATAGAGCCCCTGGCCTCTCTGGAATAACAATGAAACAAATAAAGTTCCTACCCAGAAATTGTAAACAGTCTTTGGTAAATATCTTTAATGCCATCTTGGCCTCAGGACATTTTCCAGTGGTTTTTAAGACTGCTAGGATGATCTTTCTTGGTAAGCCCAATAAAGACATCCACCAACCTGGGAACTATAGACCTATATCTTTACTTGAAGTCACTGGAAAAGTTCTTGAGAAAGTCATTTCCAACAGATTGAACTACTATATGGAGTTTAATCACTTTTTTACTGAAAAACAATTTGGCTTTAGAACACATAGAGGTACCAATCATGCAATAAATGTTATTTTCGATACTGTAGCAAGTCTAAAACATCAGGGCAATCTTGCCTTAATTGCCACCAGAGATGTTCATAAAGCTTTTGATAGCTTATGGCATGATGGCCTTATATACAAACTCATTGACCTACCAGACCATAACTGGACTTTTCTCAGAGTAATATATAATTTCTTAACTCAAAGAAAAATCATTCCCACCTTTCATGGCAGGTCGACAGAGCCTTTTATACCGACAGCTGGTGTCCCACAAGGTTCTTGTCTCAGTCCACTTCTGTTCAACATTTATGTGAATGACCTTCCTCAACCAGAGTTTAATGATACAATTGTGACACAGTTTGCAGATGATGTTATTCATGTCGTCTCATCAACTCCGGTAACAGGAAAATACAAGTATGAGAGAGTCATAGAAAAAATGAATATTGAACTTCGTCGAACATCTAATTGGGAAAAGAAATGGAGAATTACGACTAATCCTGACAAGGTCCTTGTTAGCACGATAGGATGTTTTGCATCAACAATTGAAGATAAAGGGGGTATCTCCATCAGAGGTACACCTGTAGCCATTAGAAACCCTAACAAGATTTTGGGATATGAAATAGACAGGCTGCTCCACTCAACATCTCATGTAACTAAAAAGATCAACATAGCCAAAGCCGGTCTTAGCAGTCTCTTTCGATTCAATCAAGCCCCTCAACATGTCAAAAAACATCTGTATAAAATGATAATAAGACCTATACTCGAATACCCTTGTGTCCCAATGTCATTAACAACAAAGACCAACATGCTACGGTTACAAAGGGTCCAGAATAGAGCTCTTCGCTTCATTACCGATACCAGGAGGAGAGACAGAGTTAAAATGGCAGATTTACACATACAACAAGATATTACTGCCATAAATGTACGCCTTGACACCCTAAAAAAGAAACAACTCTATACAATGCAAGAACTATACATGCCAGATAGAGAACATCCTATACAAGTGGTAAATACCACGGATTATATCATCAATACTCCTCCTCACAGGACTCAAAGAATGACTCTCCCACAGAGGGTCCGTCGTTTTATACATAAAGATGATTACCATCGACCCATGATATTGAGCAACCTCCCTGATGAAGAAGATTGGGTAACACCAGAACCCTTCTATGTATACTGAGAAAATCATCGCCCCCAATTAGGGAGACATCTTATATAACAATCTAATGTAAAAATTATGCTATTTACTATGGCTGGACACCACCTGTAAGAAGCCATTGTCACGTAATTCTATAAACTGGCCAGAAAATTATTGCCTTCATTGTCGCATAAATATCCGTTGTGCAATCGCAGAAAAAAAAAAAAAAAAAAAAAAAAAAAAAAAAAAAAAAAAAAAGCAATTGCAACTTGTATAATTACTACCAATTCAGAGTCATGTACTTATATATCTGTTATATCTATGTGACTCTGATGGGTTAGTATTATACCCCTTAAAGAATATCTTATCATTTCACATACACTTTTTAAATTACACCAAAGTGGTTGGGCCACTTACCTTTTATATCCTACCTCTCTCCCCCCTCCCACCCTTTTCCAATATTTCTATCCTTACCCATCCTTCTTCCTTACCCATCTTACCAAAGCTCTGGTCTCCTCCGGAGAGGCATTGGATTCGCCTGGCCTTCCTCATATTATAACAAATTTCCAGAAAAAAATGAGCATCTTGAACAGATCCTGACAAGAATAAATATGTGTAATCAGGATGATGCTCTTGAGCATGGTGATGATGTCAAAAGTGCAGCAATCTCCGTTCAGCTTCCAGCAATTTGTGAGAAAGAAGCCCATGACTCTTGCCTTCAAAACTTGCCTTGGAACTGGCTGCCAATATGTCGAAAAATGCTTAAAAATAAAGGTCCTGAAGATAAAGACGTACAAACTATGCTATTTGCTCTTAAGTGTCTGCACACTGTAGTCAAAGCATAATAGTTTTACCATCTTATGAGCAAGAGATTGTAATAACTCACTACAATGGATACATTACAAATCTTTTCATGGAACATTGCTTCCATCAGGAAGCGGTTGCCTGACTTACATCATATTAGTGCAACCAAGAATATTGATGTCATTCAGGAATGTAGATTGAAAGATGGAGCACCTCCACCAAACTTGCCTGGATATGCAGCTTATAACCTAAGGTCAACCAACTGTTGTGATGTATGTCAGAAAGAACTTGCCACATCAATAGTGAACCTACAGGCGATGATAATGTTCGAATTGTGGGCACTATTGAGCGTACTCACATATATGGTGGCATACTAGATCTGTGTCTTGGATTTAATATATTATATACGATTCATGACTCTGTCATAGTTGATGATCTTTTATCTGATCACTTCCTAAGACTCACAACTGCCAATCTTGATCACATCTCCAGCAATCAAAGAGCAAAATACAGAAGGAGGAAACTTATTCTCAACCCAGAACACAGATAACTTTATTAACCACTTGGATCAATGGTATAAGAATTAGGAGCCCATTGGCAAACAAAAATTCAATGATGATCTAGTTGCCACTGAGAATGTACTCACAAATCAAGTGGGCAAGAAAAAAAAAATCTTCCACTATAAATGGCAATAAAAACCACTGTAAATACTGTAATGATCCACAACTACGCAATTTGACACATGCAGCTAGGAGGATTGGTAAAGCATACCGTGAATGTCGAACGCCAGAACTGCTCAGAACGTTCGAAGCTGCACTAACAAATGCAAAGAATAGAAAACAGGAACTTAGGCAACAGGAATGAGAACACTTTGTTAGTGGGTTAAATAGGTCTACCCCTTAAGTTTGGTTTGGAAAGTATAAATAAAATTAGCAGGAAAAAGACTGGTAATGTTGCTAATCCCTTTCCTCTTGAAAAAGCAAATGACCTCATAAATGACTGGTCTAAAACATCCAGGCATGAAAATCTTCAATCTCATATTAGAAAAAGCCTAGAGAGTGCTTCTGAAGAAATGTTGAAACTGATTAATTTTATGAGCCAAAATATTGACGAGAGTGGTTGTCTCTTCACCGAGTATGAACTAGATAATGGATTAACTAAAGGTCGATCGACTGCTCTTGGAGAGGATGGTATAACCTATGATAGCCTGATAACCCATTGTTAGCACTGTATAATCTCAGTTACATCGAGGGTGTTCTTCCTACTTACTGGACCAATAGTCTCACTGTACCTACCCCTGAGCCCCAACAGCCTGATACATTTAGACCGATCTCCTTAAACTAGCTGTCTTTGTAAAACTTCTAAAAGAATGATACTTAACAGACTGTACTACAGAATCATACACCAACTTTTCCCTTATCTCTATGGGTTCATGAAGGGCAAAAGTGTGCAGAACTGTATTTCCACCTTTCTCACTGCACACACCCCTACTAGTTTTACCATATTTCTTGATCTAAAATTTGCATTTGATATCACGAACAGCACCTTTATACTATTCGAACTAGCCAAAATGAATATTGGTGGCAGCTTACTCTGCTGGATAATAGGATACCAAAACAGAGTATCCTCTGTCCTCTACCAAGGCTTTAGAAGCGAGTCTAAAGAAATGTCCCTATGTACATCGCAGGAAGAAGTTCTCAGTCCCATGCTATTTAATGTTCTGATTAATGCTCTCGTAAATGCTCTACCTGCCTCACCTAAACATACAGCTATAAGTTATGCTGATATCTTGATCCATGTAACAGGACATAAGAAGATGAGTACCATTCTCAATGAAGCTCAAGCAATTTGTAATCGATTAGGCCTCATAATATCTTCCTCTAAAATAAAGATATTGACAAGCAAACAACATCCCCCCACCAATCTGTTTGCAGGGTGAAAACATAGCTACGTTAAATCTAGCAGATATCTTGGTGTAGATGTACCCTTCAATAAATCCACCATATCACTACTAAATAAGAAATGCAAAGATAGGCTACATGCACTCAAAACTGTTGCTGGGTACAACCCCAAATATGATGATAATGGAAGAATCGTGAGAATGATGTACATAGCCTATGTTAGGTCCTTAATTGATTATGCTGCTCCCATGTTGATATTAGCTAGAGAAAGTTCTCTCCTACCCTTGGAATTAATGCAAAATGAAGCTCTCAGAATTATTCTTGGCTGTCCTTAATCTACAAAGGTTCTTAATATGAGGAAGGAGCTTTGTATTTCTGGTATCAGTGATAGGATTATTGAGATTAACACTGTACTCGGTATTAGAATGTTAAGAAATGAACTTGAGACTGTCACTATGAATCTTACTAAATGTCTAGAAGTAAATACACACAGATCTAAATGGACAGTGAAAACATGCAATTATATTAAGTTTTATAACCTGCATGAACTGTATCACTGTAGACAACAAGAGCATTTCACCCCTCCATGGAAGATGTGTTCATTTAATATCACATACCTGCAAGTCCCTCCCAAGAAGCTCATTGCTAGTAATCCCTTCCTTAAATCACTTGTTAAAGCAACTGCTCAAGAAGAAATTTCTCGCCTAGCTGGTAGTAATAAGTTATCACAAGTTATATACACTGATGGATCTAAACAGGAGTCTTCTGGCAGGGCTGCATCTGCTCTTGTTGCCACCTCCCTAGTTAAGAACGATAATAAATTTGTTGAGTTAGGCATAAGAATTAACAACTGGGCGTCTACACTGCAAACTGAATTGTTTGCAATCCTAAATGGCGCTAAAGCTACCTTACGACACTGAGCTTGACTCGATCAGCATTACTGATTCTGTTATCATTGAAGGCTCTTGACTCGCATAATGACTAACAGCATGCTCATTGGAGAAGCCAGATATAGATACTTAAAAAGCCGGGAAAAAGGAATTAATGTACATTCGTTATGGATTCCATGACACACTGGATTACTCCTTCATGATAAAGTTGATAGGTTAGCCAAGAAAAGTACCCCGAAGGAGAATGTAGAATATAATTTTGATATATCTGTGTCTGTCATTAGGAATACTATTAGAAGAGAAGTAAATAATGAAAATGAATGTTTAGGAATGCAATTAGAAGTCTAAGTAGATCTATAACCCACTATGATAGCATGAACGTAGATAAGTATATTTATGGAGCAACTCGCAATGTGAATAGACTGGCTGATGTTGTAGTGGCCAGGCCTTAGGCTTGGTTACAAGCACTTCTGACAGTTTGGGAGACACTAGATGATGATCAAACCGAATAAAAAGTATGTGGCCAGCCCTATGGTCACTATCTTGAAAACTATGTGCTTTATTGTCCACTTATTGAGGAATACAGAGACAGACAGTATAACAGCCTATGTGACATGTCAAGATATCTTATTAATGAAAATAAGATACCAGATATATTAAGCAAATTTCCTAAATTTGCTTGTAACAGATAAGTGAACTGTAGATATAAATCCAGATGTACTCCTGTTAACCCTTTTGGGGCCTAGTTCCTAGGCCTTTTGTGTATCCATATGCTCTTGCGTTACCGTCCACAGGATGGACATGAGGTGCACAATAAACTAGCCACTGGCACTACGAGTGGCACTTCCTACATTCCCAACTGTTAGAATACATCTAGCACGAATATTTTACGTTGCCATTTCATCTAATATATCTTATTATCATGGTAAAAAAAATACATTTGACAGAATATTTGGCATTCACCAAAATATCTGCCTTTTACCCCCCACAAAATCAAAAATATTTGAGATATTCCAAAAAATCCATCGTTAAAAATTAAAACACACTTTGTTTTATATTGTCTGTGAAAATCATTTCAATACAATCATTAATAATGGTTCAGGTCCGCGAAATAAGTGAATAAGTTACTTCCGAGATATAGGCCTAGAACGCCGGTAGGCCTACCGTCAAAAAAAAAAAAATATTTTTTCGCGAAAATCACGTTTATTTCGGTGTATTTCTTAGTAAACTGATGTTCTAGTGCAGTTATCCTCTCCAACACACCGTTTTCTATCACTCACAGACCAAACAATACAACATGGAGACGAGGAGTAACTTTTTTATATCGAAATATTGCTGGTGGACTCTTGCTATATTATGGCCTATTTTATTCAGTCTAGAGTATATAACATGTTTGTTTGTTATTGTTATTTACAGTGATTATTATATCATATTAGATCAATTCTGATAGATAAATAAGCCGTATAGTTAATATATAAGCTGATATAAGCGTAATAATGAAATGATTTCACCTGGCACTCTCTGGAGAGGGAGTACTGCCGAGTGTACCCAGGTGCTTCCCGATAGGCTAGACGTCTATTGATAAGTTCCACCTACTCTTATATGATGCCAAATAATCAATTATTATATTAGAAAGAATAATGCAAAGAAAAAGCGATAAAAAACAAGGAAAAAATTCCAAAAAATACATAGGTTGAGAACAGACGCGCTACCTACATCGCCGCCACCATACCTGATATAAATGACTATAATTTCTTGTAGAAACGTTGTAGAACCTTGATTCTTGTACCATTGTGTTGCCAAAGAGTTAAGCTATTTTTCTATATGAATAACTCATTTTCATAGTCTCCCATGGGAGGAGGCACAAGTACCTCCTCATCTTCGGGACCAACTGGGACCAACTGTCCCTGCCAGGCCTAGCCACAAGCTAGGCCTCTCTGGTCTGCCATCCCGGCCTTGGCCCCAAGTGTCTGAGGCTTCCAATACAAATTCCCCCTCATCTTTTTTTTTTTTTTTTTTGGGAATGACAGTCTTAGGGAGTGAGCTAAAGGGAGGAGGCTCGGGCTCAGGCACCTACCCTCTGGTCTGCCATCCCCGCCCCAAGGGGGCTAGAAGGGAGCTAAAGGCTCGGGCTCAGGCACCTACCCTACCCTAGAAGGGTTAGGCATGGTGTCGATTTATTCTATTTGATTCGCCGGCATGGGCCCTTCATCTTCGCTCCCGGCCCGGGCCTGTTGTGCCTTTTTTCGATATTTATTTAACACAAAATAAAATGAACACCCTCAGTTACAAAGAAGTGATTAAAAAAATCAATAAAAAATTACCACTGTCTTTATATTTACCATTAATGCAAAAGATGCTTTATATAACCAATTTACATAAGTGATATATTTATTTTGAGATGACTAATAATAAAATAATTTTATAATAGTTTCAATAACAGCCTGAGCTTGCTACCATCTGCAGCTCATAAGACTGCCATCCCCACGAGCCCCTTTGAGGCGGGGTAGATGGCAGACCAGAGGCCTAGCTTCTCCCTACGAGCCCCGTGAGGGCGGGGAATGTGGCTAGGCCTGGGGACACTTGGTCCCAAAGATGAGGAGGTACTGTACCTCCTCCCATGGGAGACTTAAGTCTCGAGACACTCCCCAGATAGGGAGCCAAGGCCGGGTCACCACTACTTGGAAAAGACCCGGGCCGGGAGAATACCCGCGAATAAAAAAAAAAAAAAAAAAAAAAAATAATAGTTTCACTTGAGAAAGGATATTTGTTTATATTATGGGACAGTTTTCTTTCCATTATTGATGGTTAACTATACTAAAGTTAATTATGTCATATTTCATATATTTTATGATTATTTGCAAATTATTCAATATATAATATGGAAAATTTATAAGGGGTTACCGGTATGCACCTCAACATTACATTCATACAAGTGATCTTATTGGGAGACAACAACCATATTGTTTACTGTAGTCACCCCGTGTAGACATGTGAGAAAACTTAACCACCTCTGGTCACTACACGTGGCCCCTTCGACCTCACAATCTTATCCATATCTATCCGAGACCAGTATGGATTGAATAGCACCCACAAGTACGGCGCTACTAATTAACTGTGGACTGTAGATTATATTAGTTTAACTGAATGAAGGGGGGGGGGTAGGTTACACATGGATATATCCATCAAGGAAAAAACACTTGTATATAATACCACCACTTACCAGATATTCTCTGGTGGTCACTTGATGTAGCTGGATCACCCACAACCTATCCAATTGATCGATCGACACCATGCCTAACCCTTCTAGGGTAGGGTAGGTGGCTGAGCCCGAGCCTTTAGCTCATAAGACTGTCATTCCCATTAGCCCCCTTGGGGCGGGGATGGCAGACCAGAGAGGCCTAGCTTGTGGCTAGGCCTGGGGACAGTTGGTCCCAAAGATGAGGAGGTACTTGTGCCTCCTCCCATGGGAGACTTAGGTCTCAGACAGTCCCTAAAGAGAGAGCCAAGGCCGGGCCACCACTTGGAAAAGGCCCGGGCCGGGAGAATACTGGCTAATCTTTAATAATACCAATTGATCGACACCATGCCTAACCCTTGTAGGGTAGGGTAGGTGCCTGAGTCCAAGTTTACAGCTCACAAGACTGTCATTCCCATTATCCCCCTTGGGGCGGGGATGGCAGACCAGAGAAGGGACAATTGGTCCCAAAGACGAGGGAATACTTGTGCCTCCTCCCATGGGAGGCATCGGTCTCAGACGCTCCCTAAAGAGGGAGCCAAGGCCGGGCCACCTCTTGGAAAAGCCCCGGGCCGGGAGAATACCGGCGAATCTTTAATAATAATAATAATAATATCCAATTACAGACACAGGCCGTGGAGAGAAGACGTCGCAGCTCCCGCTCCTGCTCTTCGGTTATCCTGAGTAATTTGAGATCAGGGAGGGAGGGTGTTGCGTGTGGATGGGTGGTGGATGGGTAAGCGTGTGTCTTTTGTGAGTGTGTATGCGCCGGCAGAAAATAACATAAAGGTAAAGAATGTGTGGAAAATTTTATAGGGGTGATTACCTTTATGTACCTCAACATTATATACATACAAGTAATCTCATTGGGAGACAACCCTATATTGTTTACCGTAGTCACCACGTGTAGATATGTTCTAATTCAAATTCAAATTCAAAGTTCATTCTCTATAAGGATTACAATGCTGAGTTTACAGAAAATTTGGTTATTGTGTGGTTTACATGCAGTAAAATTGTGATTACAGAGTGTACCACTAGAACGCTTAGCATGGCTAGGCATTTCGGGCATACTTAGTTTTATTCTTAATTGTAAAATATTACAAATTATGAGGTAAGTTGGTATTATGGCTAAGTGACTAAATACTAGTTTGTAAGTTTAGCAATGTGAATGCTTTTGTTTTGGCACAGTACATAGTTTCAGTATTGGAGTATCACAGGATTCATTAAGAGATAAGATAAGATTTCGTTCGGATTTTTAACCCCGGAGGGTTAGCCACCCAGGATAACCCAAGAAAGTCAGTGCGTCATCGAGGACTGTCTAACTTTTTTCCATTGGGGTCCTTAATCTTGTCCCCCAGGATGCGACCCACACCAGTCGACTAACACCCAGGTACCTATTTGCTGCTAGGTGAACAGAACAATAGGTGTAAGGAAACGTGTCAGAATTTCCACCCGCCGGGAATCGAACCCGGGCCCTCCGTGTGTGAAGCGGGAGTTTTAGCCACCAGACCACAACCATCTCATTTCGATGTCCTGCTACACAGACACGGTTCTTATTCCAGCAGGACGAGGTATCCGTCGGTTTGTCCCGGTTTAGAAGTCGTGACTCTATAAAATCTTCACTATCCTTGGGACAGGAACAACGAGGTAAACATGTGCACATCTGGGAATGACAGTTCATATCGCTTCACCGATTCCTTAACTTAGTGTTATTATCACTGATTACATTACGATTTACAAGACGGTTTAATGTCTCATAATTATTATACACATTGGAGGCCACTCCATTAAGATTTGAGACCGATGAGTGATGATTAAATCAAGGGTATTTTTCCCCGGGACACCATGGCGACGCGCCAGTCACCACCGGTCCTACCATTATTCACTCATTTTACCACCTTATTACGGTGGTCCAGTAAATCACGTTCCCTCACTCTCCACCAGGAACATACGACACTTCCTATTATGAAATGAGGCCTATATTAATCCTTAGGCCGCCGTGAACGCCAATTTCCTGGTTCCATGCTTTCCCAGCCTCCTCACTACATTCAAAACACTCCCACCTCTCCCATGCCCCGAGTCGACCTCTACCCCCGCACATCTGCGCATGCACAAAGGGAACTCCTGGTTCTATCCTATTTTCAAATACATTTTTGACCCATATCGACACATTAAACACCTATTAGGCACTATAGTTTCGGAAAATTAAAATATTTTCCACACTGCGGCCGGGTGGAGGTCGTTGCTAGACGACTTACATAATGTGGAGTACAATTTTCCCATCTTCACTGGCCACCTGGCTTGGGAACTCCAACATTGGTATTTACATAATCACCCATTAATTCTTTCCACCTGTTAACTCCTCAGGTAGGGCTCCATCCAAAGCACACTCAAGCCTCCATGCTTCTGGTATTAACAATTTCCCTCTTATTGTAAGGTGTGACACTAAGCCTATGCTCTCTGGGTTAATTTGTTGGGCATACTGGAATTATGAGACTTTAACAATAACAAGTCTCTCTCAGTATCCCAAGTCAGCCCCAGCACATTACTGCATATAGGCACTTCAACTCCATGGCCATCCATATTTATTGATCCCTCAAAATGGACTAATTACTGTTCCATTCTCTCAGGGGCATAAGCCTATGCTCCCTGGGTTAATTTATTGGGCATACTGGAATTATGAGACGTTAACAATAACAAGTCTCTCTCAGTGTCCCAAGTCAGTCCCAGCACCTTACTGCATTATTTCATTAACCCCTTCACATATCCTCATTAGTTCCTCTTCAGTTGACGTCACACCCGGAAATTGTCCACATAAGATTATTTACCCAATTACTTCGCTCAGTGGACCACCTGTGCACTTAAGGTGTGCATTTATCGTCGCCTGAAGTAAGAACAATTTATTATTTAACTATTTATTAATTATATCATTATAAGCAGTCAACAATTTTGGTGTCTTGCTCAGTTCGCAGAGCTGGGCCCTTTAACTGTCCATACGCCATCCTATAATTAGTAGGTAATTCTGGACGGTCGAGCTTCCACGGAAGTCGCACCCAGTAATGTCCAGATTCACATTTAACATCCTTCAGGTATTGTTCCTGAGTAAAGGAATCATTTGGACTTTCCTCATTTATATTAATCCCTATGCTGTCCAGCTCCCACAAATTAGACTGGTTCAACATTAAGAACTGCAAGAAACCCCTCTCGCGTACCCTAAGTACACTATGGAGGAGGAGCTTGGACATGGGTGAAATTCCACAGTCACTTAAAACAACGGATATAGCCCCACTCCATAAAGGTGGCAGCAAAGCATTAGCTAAGAACTATAGACCAATAGCTCTGACGTCCCACATCATAAAAATCTTTGAAAGAGTGCTAAGAAGCAGGATTGCAAATCACCTGGATTCCCAAAATCTGCACAATCCAGGGCAACATGGGTTCAGGGCAGGTCGCTCCTGCCTCTCACAACTACTGGATCACTATGACATGGCCTTGGATGCACTGGAAGAAAATCAGAATGCAGATGTAACATACACAGACTTTGCAAAAGCATTTGACAAATGCGATCATGGCGTAATAGCCCATAAAATACGTGCCAAAGGAATAACTGGGAAAGTGGGGAGATGGATCTTCAACTTCCTAACAAATCGAACACAAAGAGTAGCGGTCAACAGAGTTAAATCGGAGGCTGCCATAGTGAAGAGCTCTGTTCCACAAGGCACAGTACTCGCCCCCATCTTATTCCTTATCCTCATATCAGACATAAACAGAGATATACACCACAGCACCGTATCATCCTTTGCGGATAATACTAGGATCTGCATGAGGCTGTCATCTGCTGAGGACGCGGTTAACCTCCAAGAAGATATAAACAAAGTTTTCCAGTGGGCAACGGTAAACAAAATGATGTTCAATGAGGACAAATTCCAACTACTCCGTTATGGAAAACTGGAGGAGATAATAACTAGAACAGAGTATACTACTGGCTCCGGCCATACAATAGAGCGGAAAAATAATGTAAGGGACCTGGGAGTAGTAATGCCTGAGGATCTCACTTTCAAGGATCACAACAGTGCCACGATCGCACGTGCAAAGAAAATGATAGGATGGATAATGAGAACTTTCAAAACGAGAGATGCCAAGCCCATGATGATCCTTTTCAAATCACTTGTTCTCTCTAGGCTGGAATACTGCTGTACATTAACATCTCCATTCAAAGCAGGTGAAATCGCAGATCTAGAGAGTGTACAGAGATCCTTTACTGCACGTATAAGTTCTGTCAAGCACCTTAACTACTGGGAACGCTTGGAAGCACTTGACTTGTACTCGTTGGAACGCAGGAGGGAGAGATATATCATAATCTACACTTGGAAAATCTTGGAAGGAATGGTCCCAAATCTGCACACAGAAATCACTCCCTACGAAAGTAAAAGACTGGGCAGGCGATGCAAAATGCCCCCAATAAAAAGTAGGGGCGCCATTGGTACACTAAGAGAAAACACCATAAGTGTCCGGGGCCCAAAACTGTTCAACAGCCTCCCATCAAGCATTAGGGGAATTGCCAATAAACCCCTGGCTGCCTTCAAGAGAGAGCTGGACAGATACCTAAAGTCAGTGCCGGATCAGCCGGGCTGTGGCTCGTACGTTGGACTGCGTGCGGCCAGCAGTAACAGCCTAGCTGATCAGGCCCTGATCCATCGGGAGGCCTGGTCATGGACCGGGCCGCGGGGGCGTTGATCCCCGGAATAACCTCCAGGTAACCTCCAGGTAAGAATACTTGTACTGGGTTGACCTTTTATGAGCAAGACACCGTGACTGTATTCACTACTTCTAGTCACTATTACTAGGCGGTAGTCTGCCATATATTACATGGTCCGTACCAGTGTTGAGGAGAGTGACGCGACATGGTTTTGGATTTATGCTCTTTATCCTGAATTATTACATCCAACACCGGCAAGGCTACCTCAGCTAGGCCATCATTATTGACATTAGCTGCAACCTTTACATCAGTCACTGTAGTGTCAGGGTTATTAACATTATCATTATTGTCACCATTATTATAAGAATCACATACAACCCTGCACATAACTGTATGGTGCCTTCCCTTGTTGCATTGACAGCAACTGTTCAATTTGGTATGACAGTCCTTTACATTATGATTGTCTAGACATCTGATAAATCTGTCAAGTTCTTTCATTCTTTCCACTTTAATATCCCATGAATTATAGGCATTACAATTTTTAGTGAAATGAGTACCCTGGCAGAAGAGGCAGTCTCTCTTTTCCTTGCCTGACCTCTTATTAACTGGGTTACCCTTACTGAGGTACTTATTCCTCTTACCTTGATGTGAGGAACCACTATTACTGATTCCTGACTTGATATGTGCCTATTTAACTCTGGGATTATTTTTCCCTTTTGAGACTTGACAGATACTTCAGAGTCATTATGTGTTATATCCTTAGAACTGTTTGGCTGACTGGTCTGCAATTGAACAATTAATTCCTGCCGACCTAGCCTGATTTCCTCCAAACCGTACTCTGGAGGTTTTGGCAAACCCACCCTTTGCATTAATAGGTTGATCAACTGCCTGGATTACACCCTTTAATTTATTCAAAGCCTTACTTTTACAAGACAGTTTTTCTTCCAATTCGTAATGTTGATTAATTAAAACATTCATTTCCATTCCATCTGCACAGTTCTCCAGCAGATCTCTTTCACAGTCTTTAAACCACAATTTGTACCAATCAAATCTACTCTCTAAAACATCTAAACATAACTTTAATTCATTAGGGTTCACGGTTTCTTCATTCATTAAATCCAAGCACTTGTATGCCTTCGTCACATGGCCTTTAATTGCCTGTAATGATGCTTTCATTACTCTAAAATTCACGGACTTGTCAGCCACATTAACTCCATCAGATCCAGTCATGGTTAGAGAATTATTAATCACTGA
Organism: Cherax quadricarinatus; assembly: GCF_038502225.1. Lineage (NCBI taxonomy): Eukaryota > Metazoa > Arthropoda > Malacostraca > Decapoda > Parastacidae > Cherax > Cherax quadricarinatus. Next base: position 65,704 of record NW_027196539.1, on the reverse strand, counting down.
TTATACAACTTAAGTAGGCGCCTTATAAGAGTAATTCTTGCACTTTACTCTTGTATAAATCCTAGCCACACATGTGCTAGCAATTAATTGGGCTAATTATCATCCACCACACGATCGATTAAATTTGTGTACCCTATACCCACTTCCTTCAATCAGTCACTTAATTATTAAGTAATTAAATCAATTAATTTTTTCACTGATTGCATCTGGTTCAGGAAGGACCAACGGGCAGATGTGGAAAATTTTATAGGGGTGATTACCTTTATGTACCTCAACATTATATACATACAAGTAATCTCATTGGGAGACGACCCTATATTGTTTACCGTAGTCACCCCGTGTAGATATGTGAGAAAACTTCACCACCTCTGGTCGCTGGAGGTGGGCCTTCGACCTCACAATCTTATCCATATCTATCCGAGACCAGTATAGATTGGATAGCACCCACAAGTACGTCGCTACTAATTAATTGTGGACTGTATATATTATATTAGTGTAACTGAATGAAGGGGAGGGGGTAGGTTACACATGGATATATCCATCAAAGAAAAACATTTGTATATAATCCCACTACTTACCAGATATTCTCTGGGGGTCACTTGATGTAGCTGGATCACCCATAACCTATCCAATTACAACATACCTAACTGGCCAGTATCAGTCTGCTATACCTAGAAGGGTTACTTAACTGTGGGTGATTGATGCTCCATATTTCCTCCATTCACCATCTCCTTTCGATGTCCTGCTACACCGACACGGTTCTTATTCCAGCAGGACGAGGTATCCGTCGGTTTGTCCCGGTTTAGAAGTCGTGACTCCATAAAGCCTTCACTATCCTCGGGACAGGAACAACGAGGTAAACATGTGCACATACACTTTGGGAATGGCAGTTCATATCGCTTCACCGATTCCTTAACTTAGTGTTATTATCACTGATTACATTACGATTAACAAGACGGTTTAATGTCTCATAATTATTATACACATTGGAGGCCACTCCATTAAGATTTGAGACCGATGAGTGATGATTAAATCATGGGTATTTTTTCCCGGGACACAGTCCATGGCGACGCGCCAGTCACCACCGGTCCTACCATTATTCACTCATTTTACCACCTTATTTACAGCGGTGCCGTCAATCACGCTCCCTCACTCTTCACCAGGGACAGTCACCACACTTCCTATTATGAAGTGAGGCCTATATTAATCCTTAGGCCGCCGTGAATGCCAATTTCCTGGTCTCATGTTTTCACAGCCTCTTAAACCCATTCAAAACACTCCCGCCTCTCCCATGCCCCGAGTCGACCTCTCTCCCTGCACATCTGCGCATGCGCAAAGGGAACTCCTGGTTCTATCCTATATTCAATTACATTTTTGACTCATATCGACACATTAAACACCTATTAGGCACTATAGCTTCGGAAAATTAAAATATTTTCCACAGAATGATTTTGTGTGTGAGGATCTTGTGTTTTTCTTAAGTGCACTGCCAGAGGTGGCAATAGTTGGTGGGGACTGGAATAGTGTAATCAGGGTGGCTGATGTTGACCCAATAGGGGCTGGATATATGTCTGTGGCTCTTAGGGATTTATACCGCAGGAAATAGCAAACAAGAGGACTCCAATAGCAATAGTGAGGATAAATTACCAAAAACAACTGGTGGGAGCTCCATTGTTGGTGCTAGGGAGGATAGAAATAAGACAGGGAAACATGCACCAACAGGGAATACAGTCACAGAAACCCAAGGCAAACGGAAACCAAGCCTGTGCACATACTATGCACTTGGTATCTGCTGGCATGGGAAATCTGGAAAAACAGATGGGACATGCAACTATGACCACCCTAGAAAATGTCATGCCCATATGACAACAGGAAAATGCAAACTCCCTTCCTGTAAGCTTTTTCACCCTGAAATGTGTACCTCTTCAGTACAGGAAAGACTGTGCTATAACTTAAATTGCCAGGCATACCATCTAAAGGGGACAAAAAGATACAAAACATCCAGGCCATGGGAAAACCTGGGTAGCCACAGCCACTCAAGAGGGAGAGGTTTTTTAGTGCCAGGAAGGAAAAAAAACTGGCAGGAAATGGCAGAAATCGTACACCAAATCCAGTCATTCCTGGAGTGGAACCACAGTCGATGGCCTCCACTCCAAACCAACAGATACAGATACTAATGCCGGAAAAAAAATCCCCCCCCCAGTACCAACAATACCACCAGTCCGATAACATTCTTCTTTGCAAATATACAGGGTCTAAAGCCAGCAACAAACAACAAAATACCTTTCATCCGTGGACTGCTTGCAGAGGCAAAGGCAATGTTCGCGGCTTTCACTGAGACCCACATAAAGGATCACTTGGACAACGAAATATGGATCCCAGGTTACAACCTATACAGATGTGACAGAGTGAACAGGCAAAAGGGGGGGGTTGGCCTGTACATTGCAGAGTCACTTGTTTGCACAGAACTGCTTAATGCCTCAAATGATGTAGTGGAAGTTTTAGCAGTAAAGGTCGAGAACCAAAACCTAGTCATTGTGGTAGTCTACAAGCCTCCGGATGCAACATCCCAGCAATTCCAGGAACAGCTGTTAAAAATTGACCACTGTCTGGAAAATCTTCCAGCTCCTGCACCCAACATCTTGCTCCTGGGGGATTTCAACTTAAGGCACCTAAAATGGAGGAATATAGCAAATAATATTGTTGCAGTAATAACACCAGGAGGCAGCTCTGATGAAAACTCACACTCACACGAGCTTTTAAATCTCTGCACAAAATTCAATTTAAACCAGCAAATAATAGAGCCTACTAGACTGGAGAATACACTAGACCTCATCTTCACTAACAATGATGATCTGATAAGAAATGTCACCATATCAAAAACAATATACTCAGATCACAACATAATTGAGGTTCAGACATGTATGCGTGGAGCCCCAGACCGACAAAATGAGACTAGTCACGAGGGAGCATTCACCAAATTCAACTTCAATAACAAAAACATAAAGTGGGACCAAGTAAACCAAGTCCTAACCGATATAAGCTGGGAAGATACACTAAGCAACACAGACCCCAACTTATGCCTAGAACAGATTAACTCGGTGGCACTCGATGTATGCACAAGGCTTATTCCTCTAAGAAAAAGGAGGAGTAGATGTAAAATAGAAAGAGACAGGCGCTCCCTTTACAGGCGACGGAAAAGAATAACAGAGCGGCTAAAAGAGGTCAATATATCTGAAATGCGTAGGGAGACACTGGTCAGAGAAATAGCAAGCATCGAACTTAAGCTAAAAGAATCCTTTAGGAGTCAGGAATCGCGGGAAGAACTAAAAGCCATAAATGAAATCGAAAGAAACCCAAAGTATTTCTTCTCCTATGCCAAATCAAAATCGAGAACAACGTCCAGTATTGGGCCCCTACTTAAACAAGATGGGTCCTACACAGATGACAGCAAGGAAATGAGTGAGCTACTCAAGTCCCAATATGACTCAGTTTTTAGCAAGCCGCTAACCAGACTGAGAGTCGAAGATCAAAATGAATTTTTTATGAGAGAGCCACAAAATTTGATTAACACAAGCCTATCCGATGTTATCCTGACGCCAAATGACTTCGAACAGGCGATAAATGACATGCCCATGCACTCTGCCCCAGGGCCAGACTCATGGAACTCTGTGTTCATCAAGAACTGCAAGAAGCCCCTATCACGAGCCTTTTCCATCCTATGGAGAGGGAGCATGGACACGGGGGTCGTCCCTCAGTTACTAAAAACAACAGACATAGCCCCACTCCACAAAGGGGGCAGTAAAGCAATAGCAAAGAACTACAGACCAATAGCACTAACATCCCATATCATAAAAATCTTTGAAAGGGTCCTAAGAAGCAAGATCACCACCCATCTAGAAACCCATCAGTTACACAACCCAGGGCAACATGGGTTTAGAACAGGTCGCTCCTGTCTGTCTCAACTATTGGATCACTACGACAAGGTCCTAAATGCACTAGAAGACAAAAAGAATGCAGATGTAATATATACAGACTTTGCAAAAGCCTTCGACAAGTGTGACCATGGCGTAATAGCGCACAAAATGCGTGCTAAAGGAATAACAGGAAAAGTCGGTCGATGGATCTATAATTTCCTCACTAACAGAACACAGAGAGTAGTCGTCAACAGAGTAAAGTCCGAGGCAGCTACGGTGAAAAGCTCTGTTCCACAAGGCACAGTACTAGCTCCCATCTTGTTCCTCATCCTCATATCCGACATAGACAAGGATGTCAGCCACAGCACCGTGTCTTCCTTTGCAGATGACACCCGAATCTGCATGACAGTGTCTTCCATTGCAGACACTGCAAGGCTCCAGGCGGACATCAACCAAATCTTTCAGTGGGCTGCAGAAAACAATATGAAGTTCAACGATGAGAAATTTCAATTACTCAGATATGGTAAACATGAGGAAATTAAATCTTCATCAGAGTACAAAACAAATTCTGGCCACAAAATAGAGCGAAACACCAACGTCAAAGACCTGGGAGTGATTATGTCGGAGGATCTCACCTTCAAGGACCATAACATTGTATCAATCGCATCTGCTAGAAAAATGACAGGATGGATAATGAGAACCTTCAAAACTAGGGAGGCCAAGCCCATGATGACACTCTTCAGGTCACTTGTTCTATCTAGGCTGGAATATTGCTGCACTCTAACAGCACCTTTCAAGGCAGGTGAAATTGCCGACCTAGAAAATGTACAGAGAACTTTCACGGCGCGCATAACGGAGATAAAACACCTCAATTACTGGGAGCGCTTGAGGTTTCTAAACCTGTATTCCCTGGAACGCAGGAGGGAGAGATACATGATTATATACACCTGGAAAATCCTAGAGGGACTAGTACCGAACTTGCACACGAAAATCACTCACTACGAAAGCAAAAGACTTGGCAGACGATGCACCATCCCCCCAATGAAAAGCAGGGGTGTCACTAGCACGTTAAGAGACCATACAATAAGTGTCAGGGGCCCGAGACTGTTCAACTGCCTCCCAGCACACATAAGGGGGATTACCAACAGACCCCTGGCAGTCTTCAAGCTGGCACTGGACAAGCACCTAAAGTCAGTTCCTGATCAGCCGGGCTGTGGCTCGTACGTTGGTTTGCGTGCAGCCAGCAGCAACAGCCTGGTTGATCAGGGGCTGATCCACCAGGAGGCCTGGTCACAGACCGGGCCGCGGGGGCGTTGACCCCCGAAACTCTCTCCAGGTAAACTCCAGGTAAACTCCAACACCAAACCGGTATCAGGGTACAGACCATAATTATAAACTTTAAAAAGAATCAATCATGCATATATAAAGTATTACATAACGTCTGACCCATGACAAAGGCTCAATACAATAGAAAGAGATATATATTTATATATATACACATACACACCCACACACCCACACCCACATCCACACACACACCCACACGTACACAAAAATTTTCACAAAATCACATTAATCAGATGCACTGTATGCACAATGCAAAACAGTATATAAGTATATCTCATCGTGCAAAAACCCAGCACGTAACATAAATACAAACTAAAACACACTTCATGTCGCAAATAACTTATTTCTCAAGAATCATGTTATACAAGACTGATACACATCATAATTATACATAAAAAATCTACTATATTATACCTACATTCTGAAAAGTGTTATATCTACCATAACGAGACCTTGAGCTCTACATCCACACTTGGATGCCATAAAGTCCCAATGAAAACCAGGAAACCATTCCAAACCCACATTCACAACACTCTCACGACCCCCCCCCCCAGGGAGGCGAGCCCGCTGTTGCCCCCTGACTCCCTCCAACCTATGAAAACCCCTTCACTCACTCATATCCAATCACAGATTTACGAGAATCCCTAACGTTAGCATTCTATACCCCTCTGAGAAAGCCTGATCCCACCTCCTCCCATACAAATCTCTGTTACGACACCTCGTACTATAGAACGTTACCGCAAGAACCTTTCTTCTCTCCTCACTATCCCCTCTCCCCCTCATCACCCACGACATATATATATAATCTACCATGATATAATCTAAAGCTCTTATGACACCCTCGTCTAACCCACCCATATCTAGACTTAGAGCACGCAAAACCGACACCCCACGGCCCCCCACCCTCTGTACCAACCTACTTAACCAGCACCTAACCTCCTCTAGCCCTTCACAAAAGTAAACTACATGGAACGCTGTCTCATCCCCTCCACAGATACCACACCCCCCACCCTCTACAACCTGTCTGTTTCGTAATATCTCACCAGACGGAAGGATCCCATGCAGAAAACGAAACATCACCTCACGCGCCCGAGGTTTTAACTTCAATTTACTAAATCTAAACCAAATACTCTTCCACGCATACATGGGGAACAAACCCTCAACTGGGACAACGCACCTACCTACAAGTAACCTACACAAAACCCTTATACGAACCTTTCTCAGTTCCCTAACCAACATCACAGCCCTCAAAACTATTTCACATTCCCTCAACTCCATTCCTCGATACCACATACCCAGCCTGTCGTGTATCCTTCCCAAACGCCCCGCGTTCACACCCTCACGCAACACTTCCCATTTAATAAACACACATTTAGCCCTCCGTCTCAAATCCAACAACCCCAACCCACCCTGACTTACAGGTAACATTACAACCTCCCTCCGTAACCAATCACAACGTGAACCCCATAAAAATTTGTACACCCGTCTTAGTATCCCCGCAATCGCTGTCCCTGTAATTGGGAACACAGCTGCAACATACCAAACCTTACTATACAATAAAATGTTCACGACTATCACTCGCTGTATCAGAGTTAGGTGCTGGGGTCTCAGAACACCTAGACGCCCCACGATCCTTTCCAATAACCTATCCGAATTTTCCTCCCGCGCCGCAACCATGTCATCCCTATAAATAATACCACAAATCTTTAAAGACACCGCCCATTCTTTAACAACATTACATCTCCCCCCCACACCCCCCACCCAAGAACCCAACCCCATGCACCTTGACTTCGCACTATTTACCTGCATACCCGTGGCACTTCCAAATAATTGCACCACCTCGTCCAACACTCTCATTGACATCCCTGCACGAATGAGAACAGTGGTGTCGTCAACATATCCAATTAACCCCGGCCAGGCCCTCCCACCCCCCACACTTCCCTCACATGGCGTACATAAGCTACGGTCAACCATTCTATAAAAGGGGTCCTGGAAACACGCAAACAATATTTGGGACATGGGGCATCCCTGTCTAAGGCCTCTTCCCATTGCAATTTCCCTCCCCATACACCCATTAATCTGTATCCTCATTTTCGCCCCCTTGTACAACGTATTTACCCACTCGACTATTTCCTCCCCAAAACCCTGTCTCCTAAGTATAACCTGCAAAGCTCCCCTTTCCACTCTATCATATGCTCCCTGCCAGTCTAGAGCCAACAAAGCCGCCCCTCCACCCCCACCCTTAGCTTCCACAAAACTTCTCAGTATCCCATGTCCTTCAATCATCGACCTTCCCGGCAACCCGAACTGAGATTTTGACACCACCCTCTCCACTACACATTTGAACCTATTACCTAAAATTTTTGCAAACACCTTATAGTCTGCACACATCAGTGATATGGCTCGGTACTCCCGAAGGGTGGGCTGCCCCTTGACCTTCGGGACCAACACTACTACTGCTGTTTCCTGCTTCTCCCCCAACTTACCCTTCTCCTTCATACTATTAAATAACCTAACTATAAATTCCTTTATCAACGCCCAATGTTGTAAATAAAATTCTACCGGGAGACCATCAATACCGGGAGCTTTCCCCTTCCTCATTCCCCTTAACGCATTCTCTATTTCCTCTGCCGTAATCGTCCCACCTAAAGCCTTTCGATCACTATTTCCTAAATTACACGTCACATACGTACACACCTTGTCCAATGCCCCGTCACCCACCCCCCCACTGTTCCAGTACTTCTCGTACCAAGCCTCCGCATACGCACACATCCCCTTCGTGGTTCGTATCTCCTGCCCTACTCTATAATTCCCAACCATCTCCGTTACCTCTAAACATGGTATAGCCGTCAGCGCCTGCCTTTGCTTTTGATGCCGCAAAACACACGCTGACGGCTTGTCGCCCCAAAGCACTTCCTCCACCCCTGCCTGCATCCTTACAGCTTGAAACCTTTCATTTTGCAACACCCTCAACCTCCCCTTTATTTCAGCTATTTCATCCATAGGAAAATTATTCCCACCCACCCCCCTCCCATAGCAACCTCTTAACCTATCCTCTAAATAGTTAGCCAGTCCATATTTTAAATTATTAATACGTTTTCCTTCTCTCACATAAAACTTTCTAATCCTTTCCTTTGCGACACTATCCCACCATGTCACAATGTCATCCACTCCCTGTTCTTCCACACTAAGCTCCCTCCATAGGACTGAAAACCCCTCCAACCCCTCCTCATCACCTAACACACTTATATTTAATTTCCAATAACTTCTATATATGTCCGCGAGCGTCCCCCACCCAACCTCCACCACCACTGCCCTATGATCTGACATTGTAGCCTCAACAGTACTGAAAGATTTCACGTCCACTCCCTGAGAAAGGTACACTCTATCTAGTCTCGCAGCATAACCACTCCTAACAAACGTATATTCAGTCTCCCACACCGCTCCCCCAAAGGCATCACGTAACCTAACATCCCTTAATAAATCCCTAAGAGCCACAGACATATATCCAGCCCCTCTTGGGTCCACATCAGCCACCCTGATTACACTATTCCAGTCCCCACCAACTATCGCCACCTCTGGCAGTGCACTTAAGAAAAACACAAGATCCTCACACACAAAATCATTCTTTACCTTTATGTTATTTTCTGCCGGCGCATACACACTCACAAAAGACACACGCTTACCCATCCACCACCCATCCACACGCAACACCCTCCCTCCCCCTCCTCCCTCGCTTCTCTGCAAAACAAACGGGCTCGTCTCCCTTATTAAAATTCCCACACCACCTTTTAGACGGGGAGATGGCAGGGTAACTACCCGAAATCCTGCCACCTCCAACACCCTACCCTCTTTGAAATTGTGCTCCTGCAGGAACACAACATCCACTCTAGATTTATTCAGAAAATTACGAAACCAATCTCTCTTCATACCGCTACATAACCCATTAACATTTACAGACATACACCTAAGGCCTATTAAAGTTTCCACCCCTGCTTCCTCTCATCACTCTTTACAACTCCAGAGCTTGAATTTACGTTCAACACCTTCAGAGTGCTCTCTTTCCCTCCCCCCTTCTTCCGGTGCCTCCTATCATGGCTACCACCACCTACACCACTACCTTCACACTTCACCTCAGTCTGTTTCCCAGGCCTTTGTGCAGGCGTAAGGACGTCATCAGAATCTGATGTAGCCGCCCTCTTTCTCGTGACAGTCATGTTACACATATCTTGGTCAGATGTTACCTCTCGATGAACCTCCACCTCCACCTGAGAATGGTTTAATGAGTCAATGGACGACTCCAAACCACCATCACGTCCCAAATTATCATGTCTCAGACTTTCTGGAAGCGACGATTCTCCAATGACACCACGCTCAGATGTAACATCCCTCTCTGGTGGTGACAACGTCTTCAACACCTCCACCAATTCCTCCTCAATCTCAAGAACCTTCTCTTGTACTTGCTGCTCCTCCTTATCCACAGGAGACGACACCTGATCAGGCAGTTGGGGGCGGGACTCCAACTCACCACCAGTCCTGTGTGCCCGATCCACTATCTCGCTCCACAAAACACCACGCCCTCCATCCGATGTTTGTTCCTCACCTGCCACCTTTGAAGCAGGGGCTGCGACGTCCACCACAGGTCCAGGCACATGTCTTCGCTTGTCACAGGTCGCCGCTATGTGATCATACTCACCACATAGGCGGCACGTACGTCGTTGTCCTGGGTACATTACCATTACCTGCGTCCTGAAATCTTGTAGATACACATAGGATGGTATTGGGTGCCTCAAAGTCATTTTGAGGTTGAAAGAACCCTCTGGAAAACCAGCATAGGCTCCTGCCGCCCACGTACCATGTTGAGCATAATGCACCGTCCCATACTTCTCAAAAACTTTCCTTATATCCGCCTCGTCCGCCTCAAAGGGAACGTTGCGTAACTTGATCCACGTATAATACCGTGAAACATCTATCATTCTTACAGTGACAGCTGGTGTGACGTTAAGACTCACGTCCTGAAACCTGGTGACTAACGATTCATAAACCGTTGCTGATAGCAGTTTGACGAAAATTCGTTGTCCTCCGTTCAATGCTACACCATACAAGTCACTATCTTGTACTCCATAAGTCTCCCGTATGATCTTTGGCAATAAGACTTGCGCAGAACTGGGCGTTATCGTTCCTTTAAGTAGCTCGATGCCTACAGTATTTATCCTTCGTCTCAGACTAACCGCCATCTTGACGATCACAGTGCACCTAAGTTGTCAGCCGAGGTGTGACAGCACCACTTCACACCACTGCAGCCAGGTAACTGACAAGGGCGCTCGCCTACAAACAGCAGACGGGTGCAGAGCACTACTGCACACTACCGTGGTCAGGCAGCGAAATTGTGGAAAATTGCATTTATCTGAATGTAACTCATTATGTACATAACAGTAAATGATAACAAAGATAATTATTATTTATCAGTTACATAGACAAGTAGGAATTTGGGACACCTAGGTCGCAAAAAATGTCCCCCATCAATACCTACCACTGTCATATCCACAAGTTGCTCTGGACCTATTAATTAAATGAAATATACATCTCCAGGAATACTGGTAAATATATAAATTTGTGGACTGTATATTAAAATTAATAATTATATATATATATTCAATATACATAACAGAAGGAAAATATATCTTAATATCACTCACCAATTTGACTGGAGATTAATGTGTATCATACTCAGAAAACCTCACTAACTAAATTTATGAAAATAATGCTGGCCAGAATTATACACAAATCTAGAGAGCTTATCTGAGGTTCCTGGAGCTGTCTTGTCCAGTCGTCTGATATCTCAAGTTATGCAGGAATGCACATCCAACAATTTCGCCTCCTATTTGAGAGGTGTCAACCCAATTTTAACCTCTAGAGCACGAAAAATTCTTCCCATTATATTAACGTTGTATCCAATTCAAAACCAAGATGGCGAGTCCCCTTCTGCGCAGACGCAGGCTTCCCTTTCGATTTTCTATGACATAAATTTATTAAATACAGTATGGCCATCTATTTACATATAAATTACCGTATTTCCGGAAAATATATACAGTATTTTCCACACTGCGGCCGGCGGAGTTCGTTGCTAAACGACTCAAATTGCTCATTTGGCAATGGTGGAGGACCTGGGTACATATAGGATCTGGCATCCACACGGCGACATATTACACAAGATTTAATCACCCTTTTTACACTTTGCCGTCCTTGTGGAATCCAGAAAGTTTCCCTAATACAATTTAAGGTATCTTGTACCCCACCATGCATTACATTTTTATGGGCATTTAGAACAATTAAATTTGTTAGATGATGAGTTTTGGGCAGTAAGATAGGGTGTTTAGCATAATCACCCAATTCAGCATTTTGTAACCTACCTCTGCACCTAATTACATTGTTCTCTAAATACAGCCCCAATTTCTCTATTATGGAACCTTTCACAATTTTTCTTTCCATCATCAATTTAATCTCATTTCCATAGATTTCCTCCTGTACCCTCTTTATCCAATATTCAAGAGGATGTGAAAACTTATATGAAATATTCATCTTGTTTAGAAATTTAAACACCAACTTAGTTACATTGATTAGTTTGGGTAAAGAAGAATACCTATTTATATCAATGGCTAAGGAAGGACAAACTATTGGAGCGGTGGTCACAGTAATTTCAACAGGAGCAATATACGCCTTTTGTACAGGCCAATTAGCTTTATTTACCAACCAGCTCGGTCCTTTAAACCATGATACAGCATTTACAAATTTAGCATAAGGTAAACCTCGAGACAAGAAATCAGCTGGATTCTCCTCACCAGGTATATGATTAAATGTTAACATATGCTGACCCAAACTATTATACTTCTCTTGCATCTGATTAATTTCAGCGACTCTGTTTTGTACGTACACAATTTTACTGTTTCCATTACGAATCCATTGTAAGGATACCTCATTATCAGACCAAATTACAGTGTCGCTAATATTTATCTCCTGCAACTTATTTCTTATATAATTAGCTAATTTGACACCTACATAAATGGCTGTTAATTCCAACTGAGGTAAGGTACGTGATTTAATTGGAGACACTTTAGCCTTAGACATAACAAGAGAAATAACACTATTACATTGAAGGTAAGCAACTGCTCCATATGCCAATTTTGAAGCATCACAAAAAATGTGGAGTACATTTTTCCCATTTGGATTGGCCACCTGGCGTGGGAACTCCAACATTGGAATTTTTTCATAATCACCAATTAATTCATCCCACCTGTTAATGAATTCCTCAGGTAGAATTTCATCCCAAGCACATTTAAGTTTCCATGCTTCCTGAATTAATAATTTCCCTCTTATAGTAAGGGGTGACACTAAACCTAGTGGATCAAAACATTTGGAAACTTCAGCAAGCAAAACTCTCTTAGTTAATTTATTGGGCATACTGTAATTATTAGGTTTTAACATTAACAAATCTCTCTCAGTATCCCAAGTTAAACCCAATACATTACTACATTTTGGCACTTCATCTCCAGGGTAATCTTTACTTATTTTGTCCTTTAATTTGGACGAATTACTATTCCATTCCCTCAGAGGCATATTTGCACTTTGCATTATTTTATTAGCCTCTCCATAAGTCATTAACAGTTCCTCTTCAGTTGACGTCACACCCAGGAAATTGTCCACATAAAATTGTTTGCTCATTACTTTACTCAATGGACTTCCCATACGTTTAAGGTGTGCATTTATCGTCGCTTGAAGTAGGAACGGACTGGATGTAGCACCAAATAATACGCTCCTAAAGCGAAAGGTTTTCAGAGGGCTAAGTGGGTCACTAGGATTCTCAGGCCATAAGAAGCGGGTACAATCCCGGTCAGCCTCTTGTAAACCCACTCTTAGGAAAGCTTTACTCATGTCAGCCGTAAAGGCATAATCCTTCACTCCTGAAATTTAATAAGATATCTCCTAATTTTTCCGTCAACGACGGACCTGTCATCAAACAGTCATTTAAACTAGGTACATTTTTGTTACTCCTGGCACTACAATTAAACACAATCCTCAAAGGAGTGGTCTTAGAATCCTTCTTCACTCCGTGATGTGGCAAATAGTGACCATAAATTTTGGCTTGCTCAGGAGGTACCTCTTCTATAAATTTATTAATTAACTGCTCAGCAATTATATCATTATAGGCAGTTAACAATTCTGGTGTCTTACTCAGTTCGCGGAGCTGAGCCTTTAACTGTCCATATGCCATTCTGTAATTAGTGGGCAATTCTGGATGGTTCAGTCTCCACGGAAGTCGTACCCAGTATTGTCCAGATTCAAATTTTACATCTCTCAGGTATTGCTCCTGAGTAAAAGAATCGTCTGGACTTTCTTCATTTACATTTATTCCAATGCTGTCTAATTCCCACAATTTATGCACTGGCTCAACACCATCCTCTATGGAAGAATTATACTGGGGTACGATTTCATGAGTAAGACACACAGTTATGGTATTTGTAGTTTCCTCTAGTCATGAATTATTATTACGAGGAATCCTACCATACATTACATGGCCTCCTGCAGTCTTCAAAAGGGTGACACCACATTTCTTTACCATACCCTTTACAAAGGAGGCATAATAGTCACTACCTATCAAAATATTTATTGGGCCTACAGAATCATCACTTACACCAGAAGGTGCTAAATTTACATTATGTGAAAGTCTTTCTGTAGCTTTACTAAGCCCTACTGTAGATATTTTCTCTGGAAGTCTATCTACAATTACTGCATTAACACGTTTTTTCTCATTGCCCAACCTGACAGTTACATAAACAGTGTCATACAATTGAGCCCTTTTATCTGAGAGAAAACCAGATAATTTTAAAGTTGTGGGATCTCCCATCTGTACTTTCATACCATCAAGACATTTACGTTTTATGAAAGTACGCTGGGATCCCTGGTCCAATAATGCAGTTACATTTTTTGATTTATGCCTTTTATCATCAATTTTTACCTGTAACACAGGTAAGGCTACTTCAGCAAAACCATCATTATTAACATTAGCAGCAATTTTTACATTAGCTACTGTTGTGTCAGGATTGTCAACATTATCATTATTATCAACATTATCATATAGACCTTTACACATGACTATATGGTGTCTTCCTTTGTGACATTGATAACAGAAGTTTAATTTGGCATAACAATCCTTTACATTGTGATTACCTAAACACCTGATACATCTGTCAAGTTCCTCCAATCTTTCAACTTTATCATTCCATGAATTGTATGCATTGCAATTCTTAGAAAAATGAGTACCCTTGCAGAAAAGACAATATCTCTTTTCTTTGACTGATTTCTTATTAACTGGGCTACTCTTAGGAGGGTACTTATTATTCTTACCTTGTGGAGAATCATTATTTCTGATTCCTGCTACTTGATATGCACCTATGCAACTCTTTTTAGGAAATGAATTTTGATTATTACCATTGGGATAATTTTTCCCTTTGTGAAACTTGACAGATACCTCAGAGTTATTATGTGTTGCATCTTTAAAATGAGTTAGTTGGCTGGTCTGCAACTGCACAATTAATTCTTGTAGACCTAGTCTTATTTCCTCCAGACCAAAATAACCCTTGTGATATTTGTTCGAGACCATTCAAGTGTTTTACAGCTTAATTTATTCTGTACCATGGCACTCAATAACCAGTCTGATTCCTTCAGATTATATTTATTACTTAAAGTTTTGAGAGTGCTCTCCAGTTTAACTCTAAACTGCTGTAAACCTTTGTAAGTGTGATCTGGAGATTTTAAATTAACAATGATATTCACTAGATCCAACCTACTTTGTTCTATATTACCATAAGTGACCTTCAACAAGTCAACTGCTTCCTTGTAAGAGTCATCTACATTGGGAAAGGCTTGTATGAGTATGTGAGCATCTCCTCTTACCTGTCCTTTGAGGTAAAATAATTTAGTTACACAGGCTAGGTCACTCCTGTCATGCACAGCTGCTTTAAAAATTGACCAAAATTCCTCCCAATTTTCTCCAGGATTAAATACAGGTAAACATAATTCTGGGAGTTTTGGCAAAGACATATTATTTGTTGGAACAGATTAACTGCCTGGTTTACACATTTTAATTTATTCAAAGCCTGACTTTTACAAGAAAGAATCTTTTCCTCTAATTCATAATACTGATTAATCATGAGATCTACTTCAGTCTCATCTACACAGTTTACTAACAAATCTCCTTCATATTTGTTGTAATATAATTTGTATGAATCATATCTATTACCTAAAGCATCTAAATACAATTTTAAATCATCAGTATTCACAGTTTCTTGATTCATTAATTCCAAACATTTATTATATGCCTTGGTTACATGAACTTTTCTAGCTTGCAGTGATGCTTTCTTTGCTCTATATTCCATATGTTTGTCTTCTACATTAATTTCCTCATTTTCAGCCATGATGCAATGTATTAAATTCAACTTAATAACACTGATTATGTACTAAATTATGCACTTTATAAAGGTAAATAGTACAACTTACCTTTGAATAAACCCTAGCTACTTGAGCTTAGCAATTACATGTAAGAAATTGTAATATAAATTTTAAATGTACATTAATAATGTTAGCTACACTTGAGCTTAGCAATTACACATGTAAGAAATTTATATATAAATTTTAAATGTACAAATACAAACCTTTAGCCAGCCTTGGCTTATCAAAATTATTATACAAATATAAATCCTTGCCAGAATTTGGCAGAGCAAAATTAATATTATACACATTAATATAATTAGCAACATTGCCTTATCAATTACACATACATTGATATAAATCTTGGCCAGAATTGTCTTATCAAATTAATATTGTAATAATTATTATCCACTACACATTAAGTAAAATTAATATTATACACATTAATATAATTAGCAACACTTGGCTTATCAATTACACATACACTGATATAAATCTTGGCCAGAATTGTCTTATTAATATTATACAAATTAATATAAACTTAGCCAGACTTGACTTATCAAAATTAATATTGTAATAATTATAATCCACTACACATTAAGTAAATTTGTGAACTTAACATCCACCTCCTTCTGTCATTTCACATATAATTATTAAGTAATTAACTAATTAATGACTTCACTAATTACCTCCGGTTCAAGAAGGACCAACGGGCAAATTAAATGTGGAAAATTGCATTTATCTGAATGTAACTAATCATGTACATGACAGTAAATTATAACAAAGATAATTATTATTTATCAATGTTACATAGACAAGTAGGAATTTGGGACACCTACATCGCAAAAAATGTCCCCCTTCGATACCTACCACTGTCATATCCACAAGTTGCTCTGGAACTATTAATTAAATGAAATATACATACACCAGGAATACTGGTAAATATATAAATTTGTGGACTGTATATTAAAAATAATAAATGGTTATATATATACACATTTACATAATAGAAGGAAAATATATCTTAATATCACTCACCAATTTGACTGGATATTAAGTTGTATCATACTCAGAAAACCTCACTAACTAAATTTATGAAAACACTGGCCAGAATTATACACAAATCTAGAGAGCTTATCTGAGGTTCCTGGAGCTGTCTTGTCCAGTCGTCTGATATCTCAAGTTATGCAGGAATGCACATCCAACAATTTTGCCTCCTATTTGAGAGGTGTCAATCCAATTTTAACCTCTAGAGTACGAAAAATTCTTCCCATTATATTAACGTTGTATCCAATTCAAAACCAAGATGGCGAGTCTCTTGCGCATGTGCAGAGCCTCCCTGTCGGCTCCATTCTCTTCTTTTAAAAATACACTTTTAATCAAGTTTATTTACACAGCATAATATTGGGAAATTATTTTCCACAACTATGAAACAGACAGGTTGAAGAGGGTGGTGGGTGTGGTATCTCTGGAGGGGATGAGACAGCGTTCCATGTAGTTTACTTTTGTGAAGGGCTAGAGGAGGTTAGGTGCTGGTTAAGTAGGTTGGTACAGAGGGTGGGTGGCCGTGGGGTGTTGGTTTTGCATGCTTTAAGTCTAGATATGGGTGGGTTAGACGAGGGTGTCATAAGAGCTTTAGATTATATCATGATAGATTATATGTATATGTCGCGGGTGATGAGGGAGAGAGGGGATAGTGAAGAGAAAAGGAAGGTTCTTGCGGTAACGTTCTATCGTACGATATGTCGTAACAGAGATTTGTATGGGAGGAGGTGGGATCAGGCTTTCTCAGAGGGGTATAGAATGCTAACGTTAGGGATTCTCGTAAATCTATGATTGATAATGAGTGAGTGATGGGGTTTTTATAGGTTGGAGGGAGTCGTGAGAGTGTTGTGAATGTGGGTTTGGAATGGTTTCCTGGTTTTCATTGAGACTTTATGGCATCCAAGTGTGGATGTAGAGCTCAAGGTCTCGTTATGTTAGATATAACACTTTTCAGAATGTAGGTATAATATAGTAGATTTTTTTATGTATAATTCTGATGTGTATCAGTCTTGTATGACACGATTCTTGAGTAATAAGTTCTTTGCGACATGAAGTTTGTATTTATGTTACGTGCTGGTTTTTGCACGATGAGATATACTTATATACTGTTTTGCTTTGTGCATACAGTGCATCTGATTAATGTGATGTTGTGAAACTTTTTGTGTGTACGTGTGTGTGTGGGTGTGTGTGTGTGTGTGTGTGTGTGTGTGTGTGTGTGTGTGTGTGTGTGTGTGTGTGTGTGTGTGTGTGTGTGTGTGTGTGTGTGCGTGTGTGTGTGAGGGTGTGTGTGTGTGTGTGTGTGTGTGTGTGTGTGTGTGTGTGTGTGTGTGTGTGTGTGTGTGTGTGTGTGTGTGTGTGTGTGTGTGTGCGTGTGTGTGTGAGGGTGTGTGTGTGTGTGTGTGTTGGTGTATATATATATATATATCCCTTTCTATTGTATTGAGCCTTTGTCATGGGTCAGACGTTATGTAATACTTTATATATGTATGATTCGATTCTTTTTAAAGTTTATAATTATGGTCTGTACCCTGATACCGGTTTGGTGTTGATGCTAAGTTCTTGATGTTAAGTTTTAGTCTGTATGGTGTACAGACATATCTAGACAGTTTAGTCTGTATGGTATACATACATATCTAGACAGTTTAGTCTGTATGGTATACAGACATATCTAGACAGTTTAGTCTGTATGGTATACAGACATATCTGGACAGTTTAGTCTGTATGGTATACAGACATATCTGGACAGTTTAGTCTGTATGGTGTACAGACATATCTAGACAGTTTAGTCTGTATGGTATACAGACATATCTAGACAGTTTAGTCTGTATTGTATACAGACATATCTAGACAGTTTAGTCTGTATGGTATACAGACATATCAGGGTAAGGCGGTGACCAGCCTGCTTGTTCCCTCTCTCCCCCACCACCCCCATCCTCATCCTTCCCCACCACAACCCCTCCCTTTACCCAACCCAATACACTGGCCTATCCACAGAACACTCTACTCACACTGCTATCCTTCTAACTTTCCTGTCTTCTTATTTTTCGGCAACTTCGCCTTTGGCGACTTAAAACAAGGCATTTTGACCATCCAGTAGCCCGTGTGGTTTTTTAAAATCCGGCCGATCTTTGCCTTGGGCCCTGTCTCCCCTCACACCCTCGAGGGCTAGGCTATCTTAGGGGCTGTCCTTCATAAGTCAGCCGAAATAGGAATTAGGATGTAGCACACACAGGCAACTGATTTCTTTTCAGTATATTATCTGAGTCAGCTTTAAATTAGCTGGGCAAGATGCCCAATGTAAGTGAGAGACTTCGCCCGAAATCCAAAAGGGATATTTTAGACTGCATTCGTAGCAAGGCTACCATTGCACCTGTGGGCATGTTCACCACCCACACTGGTGCAGTACTACTGCTCTCCTCGGAAGAGGAGCTACTCCACCTTCTAAAAAGAGACGTTCTAGACAAACTCGCTGATGAGAGCATTTCCCCTACCCACCTGACAACTTCCAGGCTCAGCGCTCAGTGTTTGTTGCACGCATCAACAGCATCATGCGTGAATACACTGACGTTGAGCTCGTGGACGGAATCAACCAAGACAACTCCGAATTCACGGTTCTCAAGGCTTACAAGTTTGCCAAGAACTCTGTCAACCAGTAATTGCTGAAACTTATCCTTGATATACCTGAGGAAGCCAAATACGTATGTGACCATGGCCTGAAATGCTTCGGCACCAAATGCATGCCAGACCAAGTCAGCATGGAGAGATTCGTCTCCATCACCCAATGCTTCAAATGCTACCACTTTGGTCATAACACAAACAAATGCACCAAAGTGAATCCTGTATGCAGCATCTGTGTGGATGCTCACGTATACAAGGACTGCCCTAACAGAAATAAACCCAAGTGTATCCTCTGTGGTGGGTCCCACCATGCTGTCTCACCTACTTGCCCTACCAGGAAAACCGAAGCCTGTAAAGCCCTTGAAAACAGAAAACTGACCAATGCCAAACAAAAGGCAGCTCAATCTCCTCCCCCTATGTCCCACGAATCTTACCCCAACCTGTCGAACTCCAGCAATGCTCTTACTGCCACTACATCGCAACACAATGCTTGGATCCCCAGCCCCCCCAGGCCCCCACCCCCTCCAAACTCCAGACCCCCACCAGCCCCAAGGGCCTCCCTCCTACCCCATCCCCTCCGGCCTCATCCAAGAAGGGGTAATAAAGAGCACGGCATACTTCATGCTGGCCAAAGAATGGTCCAAGGGCAACGGCCACCTCTGCTGCACCATCCTCAATGAATTGTTCATTGCAAATGGCACTTCAGCCATAATCATCCCCGACTCAGTGCGCCCATACATGAGCCCCTCAACCCATATCCCCGCACACGACCAACCATCCACCAGCATGGAACCAACAACCCCTGCATCTGCACCACTAGCCGATGCACAACCAACCGCCACTGAGGCTGACCTAATGGACCAACCTGGTCCCACCGCCACCCCATGTGAGATACCCTCTGAGCAACAAGACTTATATCAAGACTTAAACAACCTTACTCAACTTCCAATGTCCCCAATGTCGACATCGTCGACAACCGATGAGACTGACGTCTCAACCATCCAAAACAACTCCGACCCTGATTCGCCCCTCAAGCCTAATGACGATTCAGACGATTCAGACTCGTCATCAGATATCACCGTCACCAACAGCACAGACGACGACCAATTCTCCACTCAGAAGTCCACCCAAGACTACAATCCCCCTCCCTCCCACATTCCCAACAGAAAGCGCACACAACCGCCACGTGACTGCGCCACCAAACACCCATCCGCTGTGCACAGCAACTCTGCCAAACATGTACAATAATGGGGATCACAATTCTGCAAATCAACATCCATCACTTCTTCAACAACCGTTACCTCCTTGAACTTGAACTCTGCAACCACAACCCAGACATTATCCTCTTAAATGAAACATCAGCCAGACCTGACCAGCACATAAAGATACGTGGGTACTCAACTCTTGAGAAATCCAGGGGACCCAACAGTGGGGTGGCCATCTTAGTGAAGCAGGGGCATGAATTCCGCAACATACATGTCGACGAGGACAACGTCCTAGCGGTTGAAGTGCCAACATCACACGGGAGACTCCTAGCAATCACAGGGTACTTCCCTCCCAGACAACCGTATATCGAATCCATTCCCTTACACCGACTTCTCAATAGAAATATCCCCACCGTCCTAGCTGGGGACTTCAATGCCCACCACCCTGCTCTCTTCAATTGTGGAGCCACCCTGCCCCAAGGTGACCACAAGGGGAAACAACTATACCACATAATGGCCGCGAAAGACCTCAAATTCCAAGGCCCATTCTTCAAGTCGTTTGTGGGCCACCACCCAGGCACCCCAGACGTAGTCCTCACCAACAGAGACTGTGACTTGTTCCACTGTAGAGTCTCTCCAGGTGGCAACGTCGGATCAGATCACATCCCTGTGGTAATCAAGCTACAGTCCACTCCGTTCCGGAACCTCCCCCCCCAAACCCAACCTGAAGACGCTAGATTTCGACCCTTTTAGAGCCTTCTTAGGTAATGATCAAACCATCTCTCTCGAAGACCAGCCCTGCAATGCAATAGATGGGGCAATTAACTCTCTTCACGCCAGAATCAAAGAGGCCACACAAGCTTGCTGCACACTAACATCGTCCAAGATTTACCAACAATACAAACCAACTAGGGAAATCAAGGACAGAATGAACAGGTACCAATTAGAATGCAGTAGACACTTCCTCACAGGGCAACCCTCCCGGGAAGCCCTACTAAGATCGAGAAGAGAGCTAATCGCCCTAATAACCCAACATAAAAGAGATCTTTGGGATTATCTGGTGCACCAAGCTAACCAGTACAAACGCCACCCTGACCAATTCTGGAGCACGATCCGCAGACTACTAGGGGCCAAACACACTCCCACTCAACACCTCTCTCACTCCTTCACCGACGAAAATGGTGAGGTAGTGACTACCCTACTTGACGACCCACTGGACCAAGCCAAGCTGATGGGTGAAGTATGGGAGAACATTCTCTCACACAACGACAGCAGAAGATTTAACAACACCCACTACCAGTGGGTCAACCAATGGCGGGACGAGAACCTAGAAGACTTTCATCCTATACCATCAATTGACACAGCTACCCTTGAAGAC
The DNA here is from genome assembly GCF_038502225.1 of Cherax quadricarinatus. Lineage (NCBI taxonomy): Eukaryota > Metazoa > Arthropoda > Malacostraca > Decapoda > Parastacidae > Cherax > Cherax quadricarinatus. The sequence continues at coordinate 43,706 of NW_027196539.1, read as the reverse complement.
GAACATCCCCTCACCAGACCAATCACGCTCAGAGAAGTATCCCAAGTCATAGGGCGACTGAGAAACACAGCTCCTGGCCCATCAGGCATAAGAGCTAAACAACTAAAGTACCTCCCCCGTAACTGCAAGATGTCTCTGGTGAATATCTACAATGCCATCTTGGCATCTGGTCACTTCCCAGTGGCTTTCAAGACAGCTAAGATGATCTTCATCGCCAAACCAAACAAGGACAACCGCAATCCCGAGAACTACAGACCCATCTCCCTACTCGAAGTCACGGGCAAAGTCTTTGAAAGAATAATCTCCAACAGTCTCAACTATTACATGGAGTTCAACCACCTATTCTCTGAAATGCAGTTCAGCTTCAGGTCCCACCTCAGCACTCAGCATGCCATAAACATCATCTATGATGCTGTGGCCAGCCTGAAGAAGCAAGGGAACCTGGCCCTTATCGCCACCAGGGACGTACACAAGGCCTTCGACAGCCTTTGGCACGACGGTCTCATTTACAAACTCGTAGACCTCCCTGATCACAACTGGACCTTTCTCAGGCTCATCTACAACTTCTTAACAGGAAGAAAAATCATCCCCACCTTCCACGGAGCGGAATCAACCCCCTTCACACCAACAGCAGGAGTACCCCAAGGCTCCTGCCTCAGCCCCGTCCTCTTCAACATATACGTCAACGACCTCCCCCAACCTGAACATACCGACACCATCATCACCCAATTCGCAGACGATGTCATCCATGTTGTCTCCTCCACCCCTACAGCTGGTGCAAACAAGCATAGGAGAGCAATCGAGAAAATGAATGAAGAACTAAATAGAACTGCCAGGTGGGAGAAGAAATGGAGAATCACAACCAACCCTGACAAAGTCCTCATCAGCACCGTTGGGTGCTTACCATCAACCATAGAAGAAAAAGGGGGCATTTCCATCAGAGGTACCCGTATTGCTATAAGGAATCCAAACAAGATCCTAGGATACGAGATCGGCAGATTACTCAACTCTACAACCCACATAACCAAAAAAGTAAACCTAGCGAAAGCCCGCCTTGGCCAACTTTATCGATTCAAAGCAGCCCCTCCCCACATCAAACTACACCTGTACAAGATGATGATCAGACCTCTGCTGGAATACCCCTGCGTACCCATGTCGCTCACAACCAAAACCAACATGCTAAAACTCCAAAGAGTCCAAAACAAAGCCCTCCGCTTCATCACGAACACCAGACTCAGAGACAGAATCAGATCAGAGGACCTACACATACAACAGAGAATCCCCGCAATCAATGTCCGATTAGACAAACTTACTAAGAGACAACTATATGACATGCAGGAACTCTACGTGCCTGACAGAGAGAATCCCCCCCAACCAGTGAACACAACCGACTATACCATCACCACCCCTCCCCACAGATCCCAAAGAATGACCCTCCAACAAAGAGTTCGACGCTTTATCCACAAGGAGAACTTCCCTCGTCCCAAAATCTTAAGCGACCTCCCCGCAGACGAAGAATGGATACCACCGGAACCATTCTATGTCCAGTAACATGGACTAGCGCTCCCCATCTCCGGGTGACCCACTTCTATCAACCAACACCTCACAACTGACCTCGTTGCACCTACTACTACAATACAGCAGGACACCACCTCAGTCACTGCCTTGCTGGCCGACTCCAGGTGAGCAACCAACCTCCATCGAATGCCCGGCAACCTTCGCCTGCAGCTGCGCCTCCTGACCAACCTTTTGCGAAAGAAAAAAAAAATAAAGGCAAACAATTGTATGCAGTATGCATCCTTCCAATTCAATGACGAGCTGGTATAACACACTATAGCATTGCGAAATTGATGGGCAGGAGGTATACCCTACTCATATAACCAACCTCTTTATAAATTACTCAATATGCACACACGCATATTCAAATTACACCAAAGTGGACAGGCCACTACCTTTTATAACCCCACCTACCCCTCCTCCCTCCCCAACCTTTCCCAACTTCCATCCTTACCCATCCTTCTTCCCCCCCTCCCTTCTTACCAAAGCTCTGGTCAGAACGTAATGTAATTAATGATAATAACGCTAAGTTAAGAGAATGCGTGAAGTGAAATAAGTCGCCTTGCTCCGAGTGAACACGCTAGACCACGTTGTTCCCGTCACGAGGAAAGTGAAGTTCATTGAGTCACGACTTCTAAACCGGGACAAACCAACGGATACCTCGTCCTGCTGGAATAAGAACCGTGTCGGTGTAGCAGGACATCGAAATGAGATGGTGAATGGAGGAAATAAGGAGTATCAATCACCCACAGTTAAGTAACCCTTCTAGTTATAGCAGACTGATACTGGCCAGTTAGGTATGTTGTAATTGGATAGGTTATGGGTGATCCAGCTACATCAAGTGACCACCAGAGAATATCTGGTAAGTGGTGGGATTATGTACAAGTGTTTTTTCCTTGATGGATATATCCATGTGTAACCTACCCCCCCCCCACTTCATTCATTTAAACTAATATAATCTATACAGTCCACAATTAATTAGTAGCACCGTACTTGTGGGTGATATCCAATTTATACTGGTCTTGGATAGATATGGATAAGATTGTGAGGTCGAAGGGACCACCTGCCGTGACCAGGGGTGGTTAAGTTTTCTCACATGTCTACACGGGGTGACTACAGTAAACAATATGGTTGTCTCCCAATGAGATTACTTGTATGCATGTAATTTTGAGGTACAGGTAACACCCTACAAAATTTTCCATATCTGCCCGCTGGTCCTTCCTGAACCGGATGCAATCAGTGAAAAAATTAATTGAATTAATTACTTAATAATTAAGTGACTGATTGAAGGAAGTGGGTATAGGGTACACAAATTTAATCGATCGTGTGGTGGATGATAATTAGCCCAATTAATTGCTAGCACATGTGTGGCTAGGATTTATACAAGAGTAAAGTGCAAGAATTACTCTTATAAGGCGCCTACTTAAGTTGTATAATCAGTGATTAATAATTCTCTAACCATGACTGGATCTGATGGAGTTAATGTGGCTGACAAGTCCGTGAATTTTAGAGTAATGAAAGCATCATTACAGGCTATTAAAGGCCATGTGACGAAGGCATTTGATTTAATGAATCAAAGAACCGTGAACCCTAATGAATTAAAGTTATATTTAGATGCTTTAGAGAGTAGATTTGATTGGTACAAATTGTGGTTTAAAGACTGTGAAAGAGATCTGCTGGAGAATTGTGCAGATGGAATGGAAATGAATGTTTTAATTAATCAACATTACGAATTGGAAGAAAAACTGTCTTGTAAAAGTAAGGCTTTGAATAAATTAAAGGGTGTAAGCCAGGCAGTTGATCAACCTATTAATGCAAAGGGTGGGTTTGCCAAAACCTCCAGAGTACGGTCTGGAGGAAATCAGACTAGGTCGGCAGGAATTAATTGTTCAATTGCAGACCAGTCAGCCAAACAGTTCTAAGGATATAACACATAATGACTCTGAAGTATCTGTCAAGTCTCAAAAGGGAAAAATAATCCCAGTGGTAATAATCATAGTTAAGAGTTAAATAGGCACATATCAAGTCAGGAATCAGTAATAGTGGTTCCTCACATCAAGGTAAGAGGAATAAGTACCTCAGTAAGGGTAACCCAGTTAATAAGAGGTCAGGCAAGGAAAAGAGAGACTGCCTCTTCTGCCAGGGTACTCATTTCACTAAAAATTGTAATGCCTATAATTCATGGGATATTAAAGTGGAGAGGATGAAAGAACTTGACAGATTTATCAGATGTCTAGACAATCATAATGTAAAGGATTGTCATACCAAATTGAACAGTTGCTATCAATGCAACAAGGGAAGGCACCATACAGTTATGTGCAGGGTTGTATGTGATTCTTATAATAATGGTGACAATAATGATAATGTTAATAACCCTGACACTACAGTGACTGATGTAAAGGTTGCAGCTAATGGCAATAATGATGGCCTAGCTGAGGTAGCCTTGCCGGTGTTGGATGTAATAATTCAGGATAAAGGGCATAAATCCAAAAGCATGCGGCGTCACTCTCCTCAACACTGGTACGGGCCATGTAATATATGGCAGACTACCGCCTAGTAATAATGACTAGAGGAAGTAGTGAATACAGTCACGGTGTCTTACTCATAAAAGGTCAACCCAGTACAAGTATTCTTCTATCGAGAATGATGTTGAACCAGTCTAATTTGTGGGAGCTGGACAGCATAGGGATTAATATAAATGAGGAAAGTCCAAATGATTCCTTTACTCAGGAACAATACCTGAAGGATGTTAAATGTGAATCTGGACATTACTGGGTGCGACTTCCGTGGAAGCTCGACCGTCCAGAATTACCTACTAATTATAGGATGGCGTATGGACAGTTAAAGGGCCCAGCTCTGCGAACTGAGCAAGACACCAAAATTGTTGACTGCTTATAATGATATAATTAATAAACAGTTAAATAATAAATTGTTCTTACTTCAGGCGACGATAAATGCACACCTTAAGTGCACAGGTGGTCCACTGAGCGAAGTAATTGGGTAAATAATCTTATGTGGACAATTTCCGGGTGTGACGTCAACTGAAGAGGAACTAATGAGGATATGTGAAGGGGTTAATGAAATAATGCAGTAAGGTGCTGGGGCTGACTTGGGATACTGAGAGAGACTTGTTATTGTTAAAGTCTCATAATTCCAGTATGCCCAATAAATTAATCCAGGGAGCATAGGCTTATGCCCCTGAGAGAATGGAACAGTAATTAGTCCATTTTGAGGGATCAATAAATATGGATGGCCATGGAGTTGAAGTGCCTATATGCAGTAATGTGCTGGGGCTGACTTGGGATACTGAGAGAGACTTGTTATTGTTAAAGTCTCATAATTCCAGTATGCCCAATAAATTAATCCAGGGAGCATAGGCTTATTAACCCCGAGAACATAGGCTTAGTGTCACACCTTACAATAAGAGGGAAATTGTTAATACCAGAAGCATGGAGGCTTGAGTGTGCTTTGGATGGAGCCCTACCTGAGGAGTTAACAGGTGGAAAGAATTAATGGGTGATTATGTAAATACCAATGTTGGAGTTCCCAAGCCAGGTGGCCAGTGAAGATGGGAAAATTGTACTCCACATTATGTAAGTCGTCTAGCAACGACCTCCGCCCGGCCGCAGTGTGGAAAATATTTTAATTTTCCGAAGCTATAGTGCCTAATAGGTGTTTAATGTGTCGATATGAGTCAAAAATGTATTTGACAATAGGATAGAACCAAGAGTTCCCTTTGCGCATGCGCGGATGTGCGGGGGTAGAGGTCGACTCGGGGTATGGTGGAGGCGGGAGTGTTTTGAATGTAGTGAGGAGGCTGGGAAAGCATGGAACCAGGAAATTGGCATTCACGGCGGCCTAAGGATTAATATAGGCCTCATTTCATAATAGGAAGTGTCGTAACTGTTCCTGGTGGAGAGTGAGGGAACGTGATTTACGGGACCACCGTAATAAAGTGGTAAAATGAGTGAATAAGGGTAGGACCGGTGGTGACTGGCGCGTCACCATGGACTGTGTCCCGGGGAAAATTACCCTTGGTTTAATCATCACTCATCGGTCTCAGATCTTAATGGAGTGATCTCTAATGTGTATAATAATTATGAGACATTAAATCGTCTGGTGAATTGTAATGTAATTAATGATAATAACACTAAGTTAAGAGAATACGTGAAGTGAAATAAGTCGCCTTGCTCCGAGTGAACATGCTAGACCACGTTGTTCCCGTCCTGAGGAAAGTGAAGCTTTATGGAGTCACGACTTCTAAACCGGGACAAACCAACGGATACCTCTCCTGCTGGAATAAGAACCGTGTTGGTGTAGCAGGACATCGAAATGAGATGGTGAATGGTGGAAATAAGAAGTATCAATCTCCCACAGTTAAGTAACCCTTCTAGTTATAGCAGACTGATACTGGCCAGTTAGGTATGTTGTAATTGGATAGGTTATGAGTGATCCAGCTACATCAAGTGACCACCAGAGAATATCTGGTAAGTGGTGGGGTTATGTACAAATGTTTTTCCTTGATGGATATATCCATGTGTAACCTACCCCCCCCCCCCTTCATTCAGTTAAACTAATATATTCTATACAGTCCACAATTAATTAGTAGCACCGTACTTGTGGGTGCTATCCAATCCATACTGGTCTCGGATAGATATGGATAAGATTGTGAGGTCGAAGGGGACCACCTGCCGTGACCAGGGGTGGTTAAGTTTTCTCACATGTCTACACGGGGTGACTACGGTAAACAATATGGTTGTCTCCCAATGAGATTACTTGTATGTATATAATGTTGAGGTACATACAGGTAAGCACCCTAGAAAATTTTCCATATTTCATTAACCCCTTCACATATCCTCATTAGTTCCTCTTCAGTTGACGTCACACCCGGAAATTGTCCACATAAGATTATTTACCCAATTACTTCGCTCAGTGGACCACCTGTGCACTTAAGGTGTGCATTTATCGTCGCCTGAAGTAAGAACAATTTATTATTTAACTGTTTATTAATTATATCATTATAAGCAGTCAACAATTTTGGTGTCTTGCTCAGTTCGCAGAGCTGGGCCCTTTAACTGTCCATACGCCATCCTATAATTAGTAGGTAATTCTGGACGGTCAAGCTTCCACGGAAGTCGCACCCAGTAATGTCCAGATTCACATTTAACATCCTTCAGGTATTGTTCCTGAGTAAAGGAATCATTTGGACTTTCCTCATTTATATTAATCCCTATGCTGTCCAGCTCCCACAAATTAGACTGGTTCAACATCATTCTCGATAGAAGAATACTTGTACTGGGTTGACCTTTTATGAGTAAGACACCGTGACTGTATTCACTACTTCCTCTAGTCATTATTACTAGGCGGTAGTCTGCCATATATTACATGGCCCGTACCAGTGTTGAGGAGAGTGACGCCGCATGGTTTTGGATTTATGCCCTTTATCCTGAATTATTACATCCAACACCGGCAAGGCTACCTCAGCTAGGCCATCATTATTGCCATTAGCTGCAACCTTTACATCAGTCACTGTAGTGTCAGGGTTATTAACATTATCATTATTGTCACCATTATTATAAGAATTACATACAACCCTGCACATAACTGTATGGTGCCTTCCCTTGTTGCATTGATAGCAACTGTTCAATTTGGTATGACAATCCTTTACATTATGATTGTCTAGACATCTGATACATCTGTCAAGTTCTTTCATTCTTTCCACTTTAATATCCCATGAATTATAGGCATTACAATTTTTAGTGAAATGAGTACCCTGGCAGAAGAGACAGTCTCTCTTTTCCTTGCCTGACCTCTTATTAACTGGGTTACCCTTACTGAGGTACTTATTCCTCTTACCTTGATGTGAGGAACCACTATTACTGATTCCTGTCACTTGATATGTGCCTATTTAACTCTTAATTATGATTATTACCACTGGGATTATTTTTCCCTTTTGAGACTTGACAGATACTTCAGAGTCATTATGTGTTATATCCTTAGAACTGTTTGGCTGACTGGTCTGCAATTGAACAATTAATTCTTGCCGACCTAGTCTGATTTCCTCCAGACCGTACTCTGGAGGTTTTGGCAAACCCACCCTTTGCATTAATAGGTTGATCAACTGCCTGGCTTACACCCTTTAATTTATTCAAAGCCTTACTTTTACAAGACAGTTTTTCTTCCAATTCGTAATGTTGATTAATTAAAACATTCATTTCCATTCCATCTGCACAATTCTCCAGCAGATCTCTTTCACAGTCTTTAAACCACAATTTGTACCACTCAAATCTACTCTCTAAAGCATCTAAATATAACTTTAATTCATTAGGGTTCACGGTTTCTTGATTCATTAAATCCAAGCACTTGTATGCCTTCGTCACATGGCCTTTAATAGCCTGTAATGATGCTTTCATTACTCTAAAATCCACGGACTTGTCAGCCACATTAACTCCATCAGATCCAGTCATGGTTAGAGAATTATTAATCACTGATTATACAACTTAAGTAGGCGCCTTATAAGAGTAATTCTTGCACTTTACTCTTGTATAAATCCTAGCCACACATGTGCTAGCAATTAATTGGGCTAATTATCATCCACCACACGATCGATTAAATTTGTGTACCCTATACCCACTTCCTTCAATCAGTCACATAATTATTAAGTAATTCAATTAATTAATTTTTCACTGATTACATCCGGTTCAGGAAGGACCAACGGAGAGATATGGAAAATTTTATAGGGGTTACCTGTATGTACCTCAACATTACATTCATACAAGTAATCTCATTGGGAGACAACCATGTTGTTTACCGTAGTCACCCTGTGTAGGCATGTGAGAAAACTTAGCCACCCCTGGTCACTGCAGGTGGTTCCTTCGACCTCACAAGCTTACCCATATCTATCCGAGACCAGTATAGATTGGATAGCACCCACAAGTACGGCGCTACTAATTGTGGACTGTATAGATTATATTAGTTTAACTGAATGAAGGGGGGGGGGGAGGGTAGGTTACACATGGATATATCCATCAAGGAAAAACACTTGTACATAATCCCACCACTTACCAGATATTCTCTGGTGGTCACTTGATGTAGCTGGATCACCCATAACCTATCCAATTACAACATACCTAACTGGCCAGTATCAGTCTGCTATAACTAGAAGGGTTACTTAACTGTGGGTGATTGATGCTCCTTATTTCCTCCATTCACCATCTCATTTCGATGTCCTGCTACACCGACACGGTTCTTATTCCAGCAGGACGAGGTATCCGTTGGTTTGTCCCGGTTTAGAAGTCGTGACTCCATAAAAACTTCACTATCCTCAGGACAGGAACCACGAGGTCTACACGTGTTCACTCGGAGCAAGGCGACTTATTTCACTTCATGCACTTCACGCATTACAATTCACAAGACTATTTAATGTCTCATAATTATTATACACATTAGAGGTCACTCCATTAAGATCTGAGACCGATGAGTGATGATTAAATCACGGGTATTTTCCCCTGGACACACTCCATGGCGTCGCACCAGTCACCACCGGTCCTACCATTATTCACTAATTTTACCACTTTATTACGGTGGTCCCGTAAATCACGTTCCCTCACTCTTCACCAGGAACAGTTACGACACTTCCTATTATGAAGTGAGGCCTATACATATTAATCCTTAGGCCGCCGCGAATGCCAATTTCCTGGTCCCATGTTTTCACAGCCTCCTCACTCCATTCAAAACACTCCCGCTCCCCTGCCCCGAGTCGACCTCCCCCCGCACATCCGCGCAGGCGCAGAGGGAACCTCTTGGTTCTACTCCATTTTCAAATACATTTTTGACCCATATCAACACATTAAACACCTATTAGGCACTATAGCTTCGGAAAATTTTCCAAAATTTTCTGAAAGTTTTCCTGGAGGAGTTTACCTGGAGAGAGTTTACGGGGAGTTTCAACGCCCCCGCGGCCCGGTCTGTGACCAGGCCTCCTGGTGGATCAGCGCCTGATCAACCAGGCTGTTGCTGCTGGCTGCACGCAAACCAACGTACGAGCCACAGCCCGGCTGATCAGGAACTGACTTTAGGTGCTTGTCCAGTGCCAGCTTGAAGACTGCCAGGGGTCTGTTGGTAATCCCCCTTATGTGTGCTGGGAGGCAGTTGAACAGTCTCGGGCCCCTGACACTTATTGTATGGTCTCTTAACGTGCTAGTGACACCCCTGCTTTTCATTGGGGGGATGGTGCATCGTCTGCCAAGTCTTTTGCTTTCGTAGTGAGTGATTTTCGTGTGCAAGTTCGGTACTAGTCCCTCTAGGATTTTCCAGGTGTATATAATCATGTATCTCTCCCTCCTGCGTTCCAGGGAATACAGGTTTAGAAACCTCAAGCGCTCCCAGTAATTGAGGTGTTTTATCTCCGTTATGCGCGCCGTGAAAGTTCTCTGTACATTTTCTAGGTCGGCAATTTCACCTGCCTTGAAAGGTGCTGTTAGAGTGCAGCAATATTCCAGCCTAGATAGAACAAGTGACCTGAAGAGTGTCATCATGGGCTTGGCCTCCCTAGTTTTGAAGGTTCTCATTATCCATCCTGTCATTTTTCTAGCAGATGCGATTGATACAATGTTATGGTCCTTGAAGGTGAGATCCTCCGACATAATCACTCCCAGGTCTTTGACGTTGGTGTTTCGCTCTATTTTGTGGCCAGAATTTGTTTTGTACTCTGATGAAGATTTAATTTCCTCATGTTTACCATATCTGAGTAATTGAAATTTCTCATCGTTGAACTTCATATTGTTTTCTGCAGCCCACTGAAAGATTTGGTTGATGTCCGCCTGGAGCCTTGCAGTGTCTGCAATGGAAGACACTGTCATGCAGATTCGGGTGTCATCTGCAAAGGAAGACACGGTGCTGTGGCTGACATCCTTGTCTATGTCGGATATGAGGATGAGGAACAAGATGGGAGCTAGTACTGTGCCTTGTGGAACAGAGCTTTTCACCGTAGCTGCCTCGGACTTTACTCTGTTGACGACTACTCTCTGTGTTCTGTTAGTGAGGAAATTATAGATCCATCGACCGACTTTTCCTGTTATTCCTTTAGCGCGCATTTTGTGCGCTATTACGCCATGGTCACACTTGTCGAAGGCTTTTGCAAAGTCTGTATATATTACATCTGCATTCTTTTTGTCTTCTAGTGCATTTAGGACCTTGTCGTAGTGATCCAGTAGTTGAGACAGACAGGAGCGACCTGTTCTAAACCCATGTTGCCCTGGGTTGTGTAACTGATGGGTTTCTAGATGGGTGGTGATCTTGCTTCTTAGGACCCTTTCAAAGATTTTTATGATATGGGATGTTAGTGCTATTGGTCTGTAGTTCTTTGCTGTTGCTTTACTGCCCCCTTTGTGGAGTGGGGCTATGTCTGTTGTTTTTAGTAACTGAGGGACGACCCCCGTGTCCATGCTCCCTCTCCATAGGATGGAAAAGGCTCGTGATAGGGGCTTCTTGCAGTTCTTGATGAACACAGAGTTCCATGAGTCTGGCCCTGGGGCAGAGTGCATGGGCATGTCATTTATCGCCTGTTCGAAGTCATTTGGCGTCAGGATAACATCGGATAGGCTTGTGTTAATCAAATTTTGTGGCTCTCTCATAAAAAATTCATTTTGATCTTCGACTCTCAGTCTGGTTAGCGGCTTGCTAAAAACTGAGTCATATTGGGACTTGAGTAGCTCACTCATTTCCTTGCTGTCATCTGTGTAGGACCCATCTTGTTTAAGTAGGGGCCCAATACTGGACGTTGTTCTCGATTTTGATTTGGCATAGGAGAAGAAATACTTTGGGTTTCTTTCGATTTCATTTATGGCTTTTAGTTCTTCCCGCGATTCCTGACTCCTAAAGGATTCTTTTAGCTTAAGTTCGATGCTTGCTATTTCTCTGACCAGTGTCTCCCTGCGCATTTCAGATATATTGACCTCTTTTAGCCGCTCTGTTATTCTTTTCCGTCGCCTGTAAAGGGAGCGCCTGTCTCTTTCTATTTTACATCTACTCCTCCTTTTTCTTAGAGGAATAAGCCTTGTGCATACATCGAGTGCCACCGAGTTAATCTGTTCTAGGCATAAGTTTGGGTCTGTGTTGCTTAGTATATCTTCCCAGCTTATATCGGTTAGGACTTGGTTTACTTGGTCCCACTTTATGTTTTTGTTATTGAAGTTGAATTTGGTGAATGCTCCCTCGTGACTAGTCTCATTTTGTCGGTCTGGGGCTCCACGCATACATGTCTGAACCTCAATTATGTTGTGATCTGAGTATATTGTTTTTGATATGGTGACATTTCTTATCAGATCATCATTGTTAGTGAAGATGAGGTCTAGTGTATTCTCCAGTCTAGTAGGCTCTATTATTTATTAAAGAGGTATATAATGGGTCCAGGGACTGTACTTCAATATTACAGAGGTACATAATGGGTCCAGGGACTGTACTTCAACGTTACAGAGGTACCTGGGTGTTAGTCAACTATCGTGGATAGCATCCAGGAGACATTAACGAAATTTACCAGAAATGTTCAGCATGGACATTCATAGTAATCCAGGACCACAAACTAACGTACAGATGCAAAAAGGTAATTTTTTTTATATTTTATTTAAAACACTATACGTAGCTTAACATAAAACACCTTCAACAAGGGATGTTATACATTTAATACAAATACATTATGAATCTCAATCTCTCAGGACGTACAATAGCAGAATAACACAACACAGTATTAACAGACACAAAGAGGTTATACAGATACATTAGAAAATATCGCTTATAACAGAACGTAGCATTAAGAAGAATGGGTAATCTTAACCCTATTTACACAAGAACAACAACAAGGACATAACATGCAGGTGACCCCTGTGACAGGGTCAATAATATAATGTAAAAAACATCAATTAAATCCAAAATCCCTTCAGGTATACACTGTTTACATAATATTACTATGACATATGACTGAGGCACAATACGATAAGAAGAAAAAAGACATCGTCAAATGGAGGTTCATCATCGAGATTGGATACGGAACAAAAGTGTGGAAAGGAGATCGTAGGACAGAGTGTGTGTTGCATTCGCTTGGAATATATATCTGTGTTAGTTTAAGCACAGATTGGCGACGATTCTAGTGGCCCTTGGACTGTGTTCAGTGCTTCAAGGCAGTGAGGCACTTGCAGGTGGCTACGGGCCCTGACTGGGGCTCTGAGCCTCACAGCTCTGCACCCAGTGTGGGCGGCTGTGATGTCACAGGCAGCAGCTCCGCTGCTGGCTCTGTCCCCACACCTACAGTCACCATGACAGATCCAGGAGAGCGGCCTAAACGTTCATTGGAATGCGGGAACGAGTTGGAGGACGACGTGGGGCAGGTGGGAGCCCCCACCAAGAAGGCCAAGGATGCAGTGGAGGCTACTGTACCTACCAATCTGCCACTAGGTCCGTCGGCAGCTGCTACCCAAGGACTCTTGCACCCCCAGATGGCCATAGGGGTCGTGGAAGGAAGCCAGGAGGCTGTAGCTCCTCATCTGGCAAGGATAGAGCCATCCCAGGTCCCTACACCAGTTGCACTGGCCTCCACAGTGGACGGGGACTGGCTGACTCCACGTGGAAGGAGGAATTCTCGCTCAGCTTGGGCACAAGCAACCAGGGCCTTCAACAAATTCAAGATTCCCAATTACGGGTTTGTAAGGTATCTGGAAGGTCTACCCCGCCTCAAGTTCTGCTGCGAGTTCACTCTCAGGAACGAGGTTCTGGTCATTCCTCGGGACAAGGATTCTTACGAGGAGTTGAAGGGGCTGGTTGTGATGCATCCCAGCATGGTGGAATTGGTTGCTTCGGAGAAGGTGCACAAGGGGGAGCTCTTACACGTCCTAGGGTAAGTCTAGCTCCCGCTATTTCTTCCCCTCCCATCTCCCCTCCCCCCCGATAGGTGACGTGTGGGGCTCCGGTCAAACAGTAAATCACTCGACTCACAGCTCCCAACACTACTGTAAGTACATGCCTGATCATATTTTAGTGGACTTATTGGTTGAAAGCTTCACTTTTGACCAATAATTAACTTAGTCCTTTCAGTCTTGATAGGTTTAATAATCACCACATCTTTTAGGTATTGTACTTATCATGGAGAGTGATTTCTAAAGCAGTGGTTAATCTGTCTCTCTTTACAGCTTGAAAGGACAGAGAGGGTCACCTGCTAATCAACGAGTAGAAATTGAAGGAGATGGACTAACGTTCTGAGGCGTCCCAATTTCTGATCCACTTACCTGTTTGTGTATGCAAGTAGCAGGATATAACCCCTCATCATTGCAGTAAAAAAAAAACCTGCTTTCCTGTCATCTGGACGGATTATTGTCGGCTAGAAAATCTGTGAAGAACGAGCCGGTGGGTTGTCATCAACACCTGCGACCCCCCTCCCCCATCATCGGCAACGGCTACGATTTCAACAGCACGCAGTGTCACCAACACCAGACACCCAAGTTTTATAGATATATATTAGCGTTGAATTCAGATATCATTTATATTTTTCATTTTTCATTTTCTTTAAGGTAGGATTAATATTTCATATTTAAGTGTTTTATATTTTATATTTTCTAAATAATAAAGTGTTTATGTTTGTCAGTTTTTGTTCTTTTTCTATTCATTAATTTTCCTGAGGAGGAGCCAGCCTTGGTAATACTGTCTGAAGGCGTTACAGGGCTGAGTAAGCCTTCACAAGTGGTGACCTTGCCAGGATCAACTCGACTGAATCAAGATTAAACTCCATCTCGAATCTACCATTGGAACTTCAACGCCGCATACCACAGACGGTTACCACCAGCCTTGAGTAATCATTCTCTATAGTAGGACTACAGTACAGGTATTTAAAAGATTTGATGATTGTTATAGTCTCAATTTATTGTAAGTCAAGTCAGGCAGGATATAATATTTAATTCTGCCACCTTTTCGTTCGAGCTTGAAACATTTTGGAGGATTAGACTCTAGTGACCCGAGATTTTCCAGTGACAATTTGTTTCATTGAGCTCTTTATTTTATCAAGGGAACTGTCGTAGGACACTCTTGATTTGTTGGAGAGAAGACTGGATGGTCAAGTGACCCCATTCTACTTACTGTTTGCTCGGAGCCGGCATAGAACCCTTCGTTTTCTTTAATACATATTGTTTAATTGAAGCAGGGATCGAGCCCTCTGGTTTATTTACAGTTTGAGCGGAGCAGGAATTGAACCCTCCGTTTTCTTTAATACCCGTTCATTTCCCCTGATAGTTTAAGTTATTCTTGCAAGTATGGAGGAATACCAGTTTTGGATGAACACTGGAAGTAAGTTAGGAATAACAGGGAAAAAATTAGAATCTTTCACTAGTGCTAAGATCTTGGAAAGAATTGAGAGAGAAGAGAGACAGAAAGGGAAAGACAGGAGGAAAAGGAGAGAGAGAAAATAGAAAGAGAAGAAGAAAAGGAGAGAAAGAGGACCTTGAAAGACAGGAGAAAAAGGAGAGAGAGAGAGTTGAGAGAGAAATCCGAGAAAGACAGAAAGAGGGCGAGAAGACAAAAAGAATGCAGATGTAATATATACAGACTTTGCAAAAGCCTTCGACAAGTGTGACCATGGTGTAATAGCGCACAAAATGCGCGCTAAAGGAATAACAGGAAAAGTCGGTCGATGGATCTATAATTTCCTCACTAACAGAACACAGAGAGTAGTCGTCAACAGAGTAAAGTCCGAGGCAGCTACGGTGAAAAGCTCTGTTCCACAAGGCACAGTACTAGCTCCCATCTTGTTCCTCATCCTCATATCCGACATAGACAAGGATGTCAGCCACAGCACCGTGTCTTCCTTTGCAGATGACACCCGAATCTGCATGACAGTGTCTTCCATTGCAGACACTGCAAGGCTCCAGGCGGGCATCAACCAAATCTTTCAGTGGGCTGCAGAAAACAATATGAAGTTCAACGATGAGAAATTTCAATTACTCAGATATGGTAAACATGAGGAAATTAAATCTTCATCAGAGTACAAAACAAATTCTGGCCACAAAATAGAGCGAAACACCAACGTCAAAGACCTGGGAGTGATTATGTTGGAGGATCTCACCTTCAAGGACCATAACATTGTATCAATCACATCTGCTAGAAAAATGACAGGATGGATAATGAGAACCTTCAAAACTAGGGAGGCCAAGCCCATGATGACACTCTTCAGGTCACTTGTTCTATCTAGGCTGGAATATTGCTGCACTCTAACAGCACCTTTCAAGGCAGGTGAAATTGCCGACCTAGAAAATGTACAGAGAACTTTCACGGCGCGCATAACGGAGATAAAACACCTCAATTACTGGGAGCGCTTGAGGTTTCTAAACCTGTATTCCCTGGAACGCAGGAGGGAGAGATACATGATTATATACACCTGGAAAATCCTAGAGGGACTAGTACCGAACTTGCACACGAAAATCACTCACTACGAAAGCAAAAGACTTGGCAGACGATGCACCATCCCCCCAATGAAAAGCAGGGGTGTCACTAGCACGTTAAGAGACCATACAATAAGTGTCAGGGGCCCGAGACTGTTCAACTGCCTCCCAGCACACATAAGGGGGATTACCAACAGACCCCTGGCAGTCTTCAAGCTGGCACTGGACAAGCACCTAAAGTCAGTTCCTGATCAGCCGGGCTGTGGCTCGTACGTTGGTTTGCGTGCAGCCAGCAGCAACAGCCTGGTTGATCAGGCGCTGATCCACCAGGAGGCCTGGTCACAGACCGGGCCGCGGGGGCGTTGACCCCCGAAACTCTCTCCAGGTAAACTCCAGGTAATAGACTTGATCGTGAGGAAAGAGCTAGAGAACGTGAGGAAGAAGCTAAGATACATGAGGAACAGGTTAAATTAAGAGAACTTGAGGAAAGAGCAAAGGATAGAGAATATGAGTTAATAAAGAGAGAAAAGGATCGCGAGCTCGAAAAAGCTCGCCTTGAATTAGAGAATAAAAAGTTAGCTTTTACAAAACAATTAGAGGAAGGAGTAATTGAAAATCATGCAGCTAGTGCACATATTCCAACACCTAATTTACCTCCCTTCACAGAGGGTGAAGACATTACTTCATACATTATCAGGTTTGAAAATACTGCTACCCTCTGTGAATGACCTGCTGACACCTGGGTTACCAGGTTAGGAATGTTATTTTCTGGTACAGCCTTGAATATCTGTGCAACTTTGTCGCAGGATATCATATGTAATTATAACCTACTGAAGAAGGCAATCCTTAAAGCATATCAAAAAACCACTAATTCTTACAGGAAAGATTTCAGGTATGCCACCTTACAGCCTGGCCAGAACTTTCAGCAGTTACAGGTAACACTTTCATTTGTTCGACTTTAGGATAGTGAGTTCAGGAATTGATCACAGTTATGAATCTCTTAGAGACTTCATGGTTGCTGACCAGTTCCTGACAGCTCTTCCTCACCAGATAAGAACATTCATAAGAGAACGTAACCTGGTTAAAGCTGAAGAAGTTGCTGAGGCCGCTGACTTGTATGCTGAGGCTCACAATTCCTATAAAGACCTAAAGGGATCGAACCCTCTGCTATACTTTCAGACTACTTGGGCCGTACAGACACTTTTCCTACCATCCGTTGTTACATTAGGTCTAAATGGTTCACAGGTTGGTCTGAAGCCTTACTAGCTCCCATCACTTCATGCTCCGTACTAATAGGTAATGTAAAAGGTGCTATTCTTCCTTCTGAGCTTGACCTGTCAGCACCAAAGATGGATATAAGTGTTTCAGATCCTCTTCCTGTAGAGTCGGAGAAGCCCCTCGAAAGTTCAGATGAGACATTGTCTCGTGAGATTCATGTGGGATTAAAAACCAGTGATGCTACTCTCGAGAGCGAGGTAGTAGGATCACCTGTTCACTTGTTAGATGAAAGTGAAGATATCACCTCCGATACCATAAATGTCTTGATCAGAGTACAAAACAAATTCTGGCCACAAAATAGAGCGAAACACCAACGTCAAAGACCTGGGAGTGATTATGTCGGAGGATCTCACCTTCAAGGACCATAACATTGTATCAATCGCATCTGCTAGAAAAATGACAGGATGGATAATGAGAACCTTCAAAACTAGGGAGGCCAAGCCCATGATGACACTCTTCAGGTCACTTGTTCTATCTAGGCTGGAATATTGCTGCACTCTAACAGCACCTTTCAAGGCAGGTGAAATTGCCGACCTAGAAAATGTACAGAGAACTTTCACGGCGCGCATAACGGAGATAAAACACCTCAATTACTGGGAGCGCTTGAGGTTTCTAAACCTGTATTCCCTGGAACGCAGGAGGGAGAGATACATGATTATATACACCTGGAAAATCCTAGAGGGACTAGTACCGAACTTGCACACGAAAATCACTCACTACGAAAACAAAAGACTTGGCAGACGATGCACCATCCCCCCAATGAAAAGCAGGGGTGTCACTAGCACGTTAAGAGACCATACAATAAGTGTCAGGGGCCCGAGACTGTTCAACTGCCTCCCAGCACACATAAGGGGGATTACCAACAGACCCCTGGCAGTCTTCAAGCTGGCACTGGACAAGCACCTAAAGTCAGTTCCTGATCAGCCGGGCTGTGGCTCGTACGTTGGTTTGCGTGCAGCCAGCAGCAACAGCCTGGTTGATCAGGCGCTGATCCACCAGGAGGCCTGGTCACAGACCGGGCCGCGGGGGCGCTGACCCCCGAAACTCTCTCCAGGTAAACTCCAGGTAAACTAGGGCTCAGACCAAAGCCCATGCTTCCCCTACTGTCCATCCTTTGATTTTCCCTGACTTTAAGCCTTTAGATATATCGAAGGATTCCTTTGTCAATTTACAACGTAATTGCCCTTCTCTTCAGAATTGCCATAATGCCGCTAAACAAAATCAAGTTATCCATAGGAAAAACTTTTCATATAAATTTGAATATATAAAAGATATCTTGTACAAGTCAGTATTCAAATTAAATTCAGATGAGATAGACTATTCCATCTTAGTTGTTCCAAGTCAATGCAGAGAGACTGTTCTTAAAATGGCTCATGACCTGCCAGTGGCCGGACATTTCTCGCATCGTAAAACCTTAAATAAAATTAGGGAAACCTATTTTTGGCCAAAAATGTCCTCAGATGTCACTACCTATTGTAGATCGTGTAAAGTTTGCCAACTGTCATCCTCCCGAGGTACCAGGCGAGTACCTATGGTCAAAATACCTATCTTTACGGTACCGTTAGAAAGAGTAGATATTGACATCGTTGGTCCTTTATCTCCACTTTCATCTGGGGGACATAGATATATATTAACATTAGTTGATTATGCTTCGAGTTTCCCTGAAGCCGTTCCCTTAATGACCATAACTACTACAGAGGTGGCTGAAGCCCTTTTGTCCATCTTCTCCAGAGTGGGCATCCCTAGAGAAATTTTGTCTGACCGTGGGACACAATTCACATCTGACTTAATGCAACATCTATACCAACTTCTGGGAGTGAAGCCTCTCTTCACCACACCCTATCATTCCAGCTGTAATGGGAGGATTGAGCGCCAGCATTCGATTCTCAAGTCCATTTTAAGGAAACTTTGCTCCCTTAAACCTAAGGAGTGGCTTCGTTACCTACCCTGTGCTTTGTTTGCCATGAGGGAAGTTCCCAGTGACTCTTTGGGGTTTTCACCTTTTGAACTTCTCTATGGTAGACGGGCCAGAGGCCCATTGTCCATCCTTCATGACTTATGGACTAATGAGGAGGTAAATGCTGAGGTTCAGTCTTCTTACCAGTTTCTCCTTGACCTTAGATCCAAACTTGAGGAGACCTCTGACATAGTTTCGAAAAACTTAAGTTTGTCAATGGACCAGTACAAAACCTATTTTGATTCCAAAAGTCAGAGGAGAAGTTTTAAAGTAGGTGATGAAGTTCTTGTAATTTTGCCGATCAAGTCAAATAAATTATTAGTAGCATGGAAAGGTCCATATAAAGTATTAAAAATTTGTGGGAAAGTTGACTACCTCTTAGAAGTCAAGGGGAAACCTAAGCTTTATCATATCAACATCCTTAAGAAATATTACCGAAGAAATTCGGTTAACTGCCTTAACAACTTTGACTTAGTTTTTCCACACAAACTTGATAAGACAACTGAAGAATGTAAAGTGTGTGTAATTGACACCTCTAACTTAGACTATGATGAAGAACTACATGACTTGGTGACTCTTGACCACTCGGATGCAACCAACATTAATATTAATGAATCTTTGGATGACCATAAGAGACATGAACTACTTCAATGTGTGAGTAACTTTTCAGACGTCTTCACTGATATTCCAGGTGTTACCTCCACGGTAGTCCATAAGATTGACTTAGTGACGGACAATCCTATCAAACGGAAATTATACCCAGTTCCAGTTCACCTTAGGGATGCATTTGACCGAGAGGTAGACAAATTATTAAAACTAAAGATCATTGAACCTTCAATATCTTCATAATGTTCACCAGTAGTCATGGTTAAGAAGGAGGATAATTCATATAGACTTGCTATTGACTTCAGAGGCCTTTAATGCTATAACTCGGTGGGATGCTGAGCCGATGCCCTTAATAGATAGCGATCTACACAAATTTTATGACGCTTCCTTCTTTTCAGAGATTGATATTGTGCAGGCATATCATCAAGTAATGTTAGATCCTTCTTCTAAGCAGTACACCACTTTTCCTGCACACCAAGGACTGATGCAGTATAGAACAATGCCCTTCGGTTTGGTAACTGCCTGTGCTACCTACGTGAGACTGATGAGAAAGGTCTTGGGTAATATGCCAAATGTTTCAGTTTATTTTGATAACATTTACGTAATGACATCTACGTGGGGCGAACATATCCAAACATTAACATCAGTTTTGCGTAGGTTACGCTCACATGGCCTCACTGCCAAGCCGAAGAAATGCTTCCTTGGGTATAACAAGATTAGATATCTTGGACTGATACTTTCTAATAACTCTCTGCAGCCTCTCCCCAGTAAGATCAAAGCTTTATTAGAATTTAAATTCCCCAAAACCAAGAAGCTCATGCGAAGCTTTCTTGGTTCTGTAAATTTTTATGCACGGTTTATCCCGAACCTTACTGATCTTACAGGCATCTTATCCGACTTTCTTAAAAAGTCTGTGAAGGAAGCTTTTGAACTTTCCAACGTAGCTCGGGAAAAGTTTAATGAGATTAAAAGTATCTTTTCGAAAGAAACTATACTTAAGATTCCTGATATTAATAAAACATTTTGTTTGAGAACTGATGCCTCCAATACTGGCTTAGGTGCGGTGTTACTACTAGAAATGTTTTTGAAAGATATGGGACTGTACATCTAGCCCAACCTGGAAAATGGGTTAAAGGAGCATACACTGGATTTCCTGAGGGTACTTTCAATCTCAAGATGACACTGAGACATTCTATACCCTCGTATGTATATCTTGAGGAGTTTAAAATCCAGGTAATGGTAGCATATGCTGTGCAGAGGCATACGTGCCGACTGCGTGGTGAATATGACCATATGGCGGCAGATTGTAGCAAGCAGAATATGGGTCCTGGGCCGGCAAGGGGCGGAGCACCTGTGCATGAGAAAACAATGCCTGAGGAAGAACGGAGGCAAGGAGGAGGGCGTGGTTGCACGAGGAGTGAAGAGCTGGTGGCTCCTCCTGTGGAATCTGAAGGGGATGTGGTGATTCATGAATCACCCAGCCCATTGACAGTACAGTTGTCGAGTGAGGAGGTGCAAGTGGGCGCAGAAGTGAAAGCTATCGAGGAGGAGTTGGAGACGGTGATACAGGCTATGTTACAGTCTATGAAGGTGGAGGTCACAGTGAGCAGGTACCTGGGATCAGGGTGGAAGGAGGTGTGTGCAGGAGGAGAGAGGACCAGGTGGCACCTGTGATGGACAGTGCAAGTGCCATGGAAGGACATGGAGGCGACTTAAGGGTGGTAGAGGTGGAAGTCCATTGTGAGGATTCCTAGGACACAGATATGGAGACTGAGGGAGCTACGAGGAAAAGGGCGGTGGCGCCAGATTCGGACGATATTCTGACGCCGGCGCAAAGGCTGGGGAAAAAGGCATGGGGTTATGGTACCCAGAGTGACTCTAAGAGAGGGCCACAACAGAAGGGGGGAATGGTTGAGAAGGAGGGTGGAGTACGTGGCAAAGGCAATGCCCAGGGGAATAGTCAGAAAGGGATGAGTCTTGAAATGAGGCAGGGAGGGAATCCTTGGGTACCAGGCTTATATGTTGCCGTCTGAGCGTTTAAAAGGAGGAGTGGGTGTGTTGACCAGGGAGGTGAGCCCGTTTGTATTGCACAGGAAAGAAGAGGGGGAGGTGGGAGAGTATTACGTGTGGAAGGATGGTGGATTGGAGAGTGAGTGGCGTTCGTGTGTGTGTGTATGCCCCAGCAGAAAGTGACATGAAAGTAAAGACGGATTTTGTGCGGGAGGAACTTGTATACATCCTATGCATGTTACTGTCTGTGGCGAGTGTGAGGGGGGGGATTGGAATTGTGTAGTTAAGAGGGTAGACGGGGAACCCATAGGAGCAGGATATTTTTCCTCAGTCTTAGGGGGGCCTGTTTAGAGATCTTTGGTTATGTGATGCTTTTAGGGGAGGTCTGTGGGAGGTGGAAGGTACTTTTATACAGCGTGGATACGTGGCTCGTTTAGACAGGATATATTTATCTCAGAGGGTTTTGGTTGAGTCTTTTAAAACTATTGAGATGGTGTCTTCCGATCATAAGGTGGTAATAGTGGAGGTGGGGTGGGATGCTTTGGTTCGTAGACAGGGAAGCTATTGGAAACTGAATACGATGGTTTTGGGGGATGGAGAGGGAGTGGAAGGTTTTGCAGTATTTTGGGAACAACTTTGTGCAGAGAGAAGGACTGAGGAGGATGTGGTTGGATGGTGGGATAGTGTGGCTAAGGTAAGAATACGTTAGTTTTATGTGAGGGAGGGCAAACGCATTAATCAATTGCAGTATGGTTTGTCAAATTATTTAGAATCTAGATTATGGGATTGTTACGCGGGGGGGGGGCGGTGGCGAGGGTTTACCCCATGGAGGAAATACAAATGTTGAAGGACAGGATAAAGGATTTGCAAGAAGAGTGTTTTGCAGCGGTACGAGTACAAGCAGGCCTGGACGAAGTTCTCTGGGGTGACAAACTATCGGCTTGCATGCTGTGAGGACGGAATGTACGACAGCACACAACTGCAGTACCAGAATTGCAAGTCATTTCTTCGGTGGGTTTTTTTCGAGAGGGTCATGTATTACTGGAAACAACGGGGATGAGTGTGTATGCACATAGATGGTTTGAGGAGTACGAGAAAAGTAGTGTCATGGATGGCGAGGTTCTTGGGCAAGTATGTGAGTATGTGCCGTGCAAACTAGGGAGGAGTGATCGGGAGGCACTGGGTGACGTCATTGAGGAGGAGGAAATATGGAGAGCCCTTATGAACATGAGGAAGGGAAAGTCACCCGGGATAGATGGTTTACCAAGCGAATTTTATGTACAACATTGGGGTCTGCTAAGCGGTTTCCTAGTAAGATTAATGAATGCCATGAAAGATGGAGGTAAGATGGGAGAATCACAGGCAACAGCGGTGGTGGTGTTGGTTCCGAAGGGTAAAAAGCAAAGTACCCTTCGGGATTGCCGAGCCATTTCGTTTCTTTGTGCTGATTATAAGCTGTTCGCGAAAATTCTTGGGAATAGGCTTAAATGTGTTGTGAGGAGGGTGGTGTTTGAGTCTCAGTTTGGGCTGTCAGGTAGTTCAATGGTCGAGGGCCATGGGATCATAAAAGGGTTTCTGGAGGACATGGAAGGGGGCAGAGGGGCATTGTTGGCATTGGATTGGCAAGGGGCTTATGACAGAGTGGAAAGAGGGGCTTTGCGGGATATTCTCCACAGACAGGGGTTTGGTGAAGAAATAGTGGGGTGGGTGGATACATTGTACTCAGGAGCGAAGGTAAGGGTGCAAATCAATCACTAAGTGAATTTTCTGCTGCAGCCCACATGTTCCACTGGAAGATCTTCAAGGGCCACAGAGGTGGCCCTCTGATTCCATCTCTGCCTGGGACTCATCATCCGTTGTTGGCGACTCTGTGGCCTCCTCCATCATGGACTGGAAGGACTCCTGGATGATGGCCTGAAGTTCCATTGAGTCCTTCCTGTCCAGTAGGACCATGCCCAGCATCCATGACAGTAGCTGTCTGCAGGCGTCCCTGCATTCCGCCGACGACAGCAGGCAACAGAGTAGTGCTGAGATGACCCCGATGATTTTCTTCAGTCGATCGGGAAATGATTCGACCATTACCTCCGCAGGCATTGAGCTGGACGACCCGTCAAGTCGGTCCTGGGTCACTGGGTATGTCTGGGTGGCTGTTGACACTGCAGCAGCAGAAGCTGGGTGCACCCTGGGCCCGGCCTGAGTGGCAATGGGCTTCTGGGCTCCCTGGCAGGGAACCTCTGCCTGACTCTGGCCGCTCACAGTAGGGGCCTGCCTTTGGGAAGAGGCCTGCTGGCAGTATGGCAAGGAATGTTGGTGCCCAGCTGGGACCTGCTGGGCAGTATGCCTGGCCTGTGGCTGTTTTTCCCATTGATTCTGTCTTCTTGGCCACCGTACCATCTGACCCCGTAGTTGACTGTGCAGCTGCAAGCCAGTGCGTTCACCCTGATGCAACTGCTGGGAGCCCAGTGCCGAGATCTCGCTGGTATTGCCCTCCTGCGGTATCTGGGGAACCGCAGTCGGAGCCCATACCGACTGTTGCTGGGCGGTTCCCAGGCTGGTTGGCGTCGGGGCTGTCTGGTCGTTCCGATGATGAACCTGCTGCCAGTGCTGCACCATCACAGGACAGCTCCAGCTCCAGGCATGGTGCCTCTTTGAGCAGTTGGCACACTTGGGCTCTGGCCAAAGGGCTTCTCCAGTTGGCTGTTTGAGGATTGCAATGCAGTCCTTCGAGTCGTGTGCCTTGCTGCACACACCACACTTCTTGTCTCGCTGGCAGGTGGCTGCAATATGATTGAACCTGTGACAGTTGAATCATTGTACTGGGCCCGACAGGTATGGTTGGATCTTGAATCTTCCCCAGATCCCAAGGTCCAGGTGCGTGGGAAGTGGACCTTTGTGGTGGATCAGCACCTCGTGGGTGGGCACCTTGTTCACGGTTGCAGTGAGTCACTCCACCTTGACAATATTGGGCACTTCCAACATGGGGTCCAGTGGGAGGGGCACAGGGACGTGTAAGAGCACCCCATTGTACACCCTTTCTGAAGCAATGAGTTCCACCATGCTTGGATGGGTCACAACCAGCCCCTTCAACTCCTCGTAAGAGTCTTCGTCCCGAGGAATGACCAAAACCTCGTTCCTGAGAGTAAACTCGCAGCAGAACTTGAGGCGGGGTAGACCTTCCAGATACCTTACAAACCTGTAGTTGGGAACCTTGAATTTGTGGAAGGCCCTGGTTGCTTGTGCCCGAGCTGAGTGGGAATTCCTCCTTCCACGTGGAGTCAGCCAGTCCCCGTCCACTGTGGAGGCCGGCACAACTGGTGTAGGGACCTGGGATGGCTCCATCCTTGCCAGTTGAGGAGCTACATCCTCCTGGCTTCCTTCCACGACCCCTATGGCCATGTGGGGGTGCAAGTCTCTTTGGGTAGGGGCTGCCGACGGACCTTGTGGCAGATTGGTAGATACAGTAGTCTCCACTGCATCCTTGGCCTTCTTGGTGGGGGCTCCCACCTGCCCCACGTCGTCCTCCAACTCGTCCCCGCATTCCAGTGAACGTTTAGGCCGCTCACCTGGATCTGTCATGGTGACTGTAGGTGTGGGGACAGAGCCAGCAGCAGAGCTGCTGCCTATGACCTCACAGCCGCCCGCACTGGGTGCAGAGCTGTGAGGCTCAGTGCCCCAGTCGGGGCCCGTAGCCACCCTCTCGTGGCTCACTGCCCTGAAGCACAGTCCAAGGATCATCAGGAACGACGCTAATCTGTGCGTAAACTAACACAGATTTGCGAACACAACACACACTGTTTTCCAATCTTCGTCCAGTCGAATCGTCCTAATGAAGAACCACAGTGTGTCTAGTGATGTCGTTTGTGTGGGTTGTGTATCTGGTTGAAATTTGGCCATTATCTACAGTGTTTGTTTTCTGTACTGGGATTGTGTAATGGAAGTTATTGTTAATATCCAGCATAATTTTTAATTTATTATACTCTTGTGCATCCTTGTATTTGTTCCATGTTTTAAATAAAAAACATGAAAAAAAAAACTTGTGATAACTTATTACTACCAGCTAGACAAGAAATTTCTTCTTAAGCAATTTCTTTAACAAGTTGCCTGGTGGCTAACGTTCTCGCTTCACACGGCGAGGGCCTGGATTCGATTCCCAGCCAGAGTAGAAACATTGGACGTGTTTCTTTCCACCTGTTGTCTATGTTCTTATCAGTAAAATGGTTACCTGGGTTGTGGAAAATTTTTTATTTTCCGCAGCTGTGGCGCCTGGTAGGTGTTTGATGTGTCGATGTGAGTCAAAAATGTATTTGACAATAGGGTAGAACCAAGAGTTCCCTTTGCGCATGCGCGGATGTGCGGGGGTTTGGGGCGACTCGGGCCATGGGGCTAGCGGGAGTGTTTTGAATGTGGTGAGGAGGCTGGGAAATCATGGAACTAGGAAATTGGCATTCACGGCGGCCTATGGATTAATATAGGCCTCATTTCATAATAGGAAGTGTCATAACTGTTCCTGGTGAAGAGTGAGGGAACGTGATTTACGGGACCACCGTAAAAGGGTGGTAAAATTAGTGAATAATGGTTTGACGGGGTGTGACAGGCACGGCCATGAACTGTGTCCAGGGGAAAAACCCGTGGTTAATCATCGCTCATCGGCCTCAGATCTTAATGGAGTGGCCTCTAATGTGTATAATAATTATGAGAGGTTAAATCGTCTGGTGAATGGTAATGTAATCAGTGATAATAACATTGAGTTAAGAGAATGCGGGAAGTGAAATGATCGCCCTGCTCAGAGTGAATCTGTTTTCTCTTCATTGTCTGCATCGCTCTTGGGCCGTGTAGACCTCCTGCGCAAACGCACTTCAGTTCCCTGACTGCAGTAGTGTGAGGTGGTGCTTGTCGCGCCTCTGTCGTCAGCCCAGGAGAACTACCATTAGTCAACATGGCGTTCAGTTACAGACGCAGGATTAACACTGTCGGTGTTGAACTTCTCAGTGGGGCAATAACGCAAGCTTCAGCCCAGGTATTACTACCTAAAATCATCAGAGACACGTATGGCATTCAGGATGGAGAGTTGTACGGAGTAGCATTGAACGGAGCACGTAGATTTTTTGTGAAACTGCTCTCAGCAACGGTTTACGAGTCGTTGGTCAACCGTTTTCAGGACGTAAGTCTTGATGCAACACCAGCTGTGCGTGTGAGGATGATCGATGTATCCAGACATTATACATGGATTAAACTGCGTAATGTCCCCTTTGAGGCTGATGAGACAGATATCAGAAAAGTTTTTGAGGAATACGGAACTGTTCATTTGGCCCAGCATGGTAAGTGGGTGACGGGTGCCTACACAGGTATGCCGGAGGGCACTTTTAACCTAAAAATGACATTGCGACACCCCATACCGTCTTACGTGTACCTAAAGGAATTCAGGACACAGGTCATGGTGTCATACGCCGGGCAAAGGCGTACATGCCGACTATGTGGGGAATATGATCACATAGCGGCGGAGTGTGGGAAGCGGCAACGAGCTCCTGGCCCAGGGGCGGAGACATCCGCTTCTACACCGGGGGAAGCAGGTGATGATCAACGACGTGAAGGAGGGCGTGGTCGTCTATGGAGCGAGATAGTGGATGAGGCGCATAAGGCTGGGGGAGAGGGTGAGGCCCTTGACCAGTTACCTGGCCCAGAGACACTTCCAGTGGATCGGGTTGAGCAAAAAGTACAGGAGGAAGTGTTGGAAATTGAGGAGGAATTAGCCGAGGTTCTGAAGTCCTTGTCACCGCCTGAGGAGGTGGCTGCTCCTGGAAAGGTGGTAGAAGACGAGTTGAAGGCTGTGGTGCATCAACAACAGAACTATTCGGACGACGGGAGTGACAGCGTGACTGAGGTGTCACCGAGATCATTGCCACTGTGTACAGTGGAGGTTGAGGTACATTGTGAGGCATCCCCAGACCAAGCCATGGAGGATGCGCCTGTCACAAGAAAGAGAGCCGCTGCATCGGATTCAGATGATGTCCTAACGCCAGCGCAGCGGACTGGGAAGCAAATATGGGCAGAAGGTGAAGGTAGTGGTGGCCATGACAGGAGGCACCGAAAGAAGGGGGGGGGGAGAGAGGGAAGTGTGCAGGTGACAAGTGGTCCCACACGTTCTGGTGCCCATCGGAAGAGTGAAGAGAGGAGGCAGGGGTGGAAACTTTAATAGGCCTCCGGTGTATGACAGTAAACGTTAATGGTTTGTGTAATAGTGTAAAGAGAGAATGGTTTAGAATGTTTCTGAATAAATTTAGAGTGGATGTTGTGTTCCTTCAGGAGCATAATTTTAAGGAGGGTAGGGTGTTGGAGATGGAGGGGTTTCAGATGGTAACCCTGCCATCTGCCCGTTTGAAAGGAGGGGTGGGTATATTAATTAGGGAGGCGAGCCCGTTTGTTTTGCAGAGAAGTGAGGGGGGGGAGGGGGAAGGGTGTTGCGCGTAGATGGTTTGTGGATGGGAAAACGTGTGGCCTTTATTAGCGTATATGCGCCTGCAGAGAATAACGTACAGGTGAAGCAGGAGTTTGTGTGTGAGGACCTTGTGTTTTTTTTCCGTGCATTACCGGAGGTGGCAATAGTAGGAGGTGATTGGAACTGCGTCATTAGGAGGGCTGATGTGGAACCGAAAGGGGCAGGTTATGTGTCGGTGGCCCTACGAGATTTATTGAGGGATATTAGGTTAAGGGACGCATTCGAGGCGGGGGGGGGGTTAAGCGTGGGAGACAGAGCATACATTTGTTAGGAGAGGGTATGCAGCGAGGTTAGATAGAGTGTATCTTTCTCACGGGGTTGTAGTGAGATCTTTCAAAACTGTTGAAGTAGCATGGTCGGATCATAGAGCAGTGTTGGTGGAGGTTGGGTGGGAGGCGCTTGCGGAAATATACAGGAGTTACTGGAAATTAAATATAAGTGCATTGAGTGATGAGGAGGGGTTAGAGGGATTTTCTGTCCTTTGGAAGAAGCTTAGCGAGGAGGCACAGGGAGTGGAAGATGCCGTACAATGGTGGGATTGTGTAGCCAAGGAAAGGATTAGGAAATATTATGTGGGGGTGGGCAAATGTATAAATGATTTAAAATATGGACTTTCATATTATTTAGAGGACAGGTTAAGGGGCTGTTATGGGAAGGGGGCTGTGGGGGGCAGCTATCCTATGGATGAAATTGTCGAGGTCAAGGGGAGACTGAGGGAGTTGCAAAATGAGAGGTTTCAAGTGGTAAGGGTGCAGGCAGGGGTAGAGGAGGTGCTTTGGGGAGACAAGCCATCGGCGTGTGTGTTGCGACGTCAAAAACAAAGACAGCAGGTTACAGCTATTCCGAGGTTAGAGGTACATGAGATGGCGGGGGGTTATAGAATGGGTCAGGAGATACTAACTACGAAAGGAATGTGTGCGTATGCGGATAAATGGTATGAAGGGTATTGGACAAGTGGGAAGGTGGGGAATGTGGATTTAGAGAAGGTGTGTGAGTATGTGACGTGTAATTTAGGGAATAGTGATAGAAAGGCTTTAGGGGGGGTAATAACGGAAGAGGAAATAGAGTTGGCTTTAAGGGGAATGAGGAAGGGCAAAGCACCGGGAATAGACGGTCTCCCGGCTGAATTTTATCTCCAACATTGGGAGGTGATAAGGGGTTTCATGGGTAGGTTATTTAATCAGATGAAGGAGAAGGGTGTGATGGGGGACAAGCAAGCAACAGCAGTTGTAGTGTTGGTCCAGAAGGGTAAGGGGCAGCACACCCTCAAGGAGTACCGTGCCATATCTCTGTTATGTGCTGATTATAAGTTGTTCGCTAAAGTCTTGGGTAATCGGTTTAAATGTGTGGTAGGGAGAGTGGTTTCGAAAACGCAGTATGGTTTGCCTGGAAGGTCGATGATTGAGGGTCATGGAATACTGAGAAGTTTTGTGGAGTCAAAAGGGGGGGAGGGGGGCGGCTTTGTTGGCTTTAGACTGGCAGGGGGCCTATGACAGGGTGGAAAGGGGAGCATTGGGAGCTATACTTAGAAGGCAGAATTATGGGGAAGAAATAGTTAATTGGGTAACCACTTTGTGCAAAGAAGCTAAGATGAGGGTACAGATTAATGGATGCTTGGGGGAGGAGATTGTAATGGGTAGGGGACTTAGGCAGGGGTGTCCCATGTCACAAATGTTGTTTGCGTGCATTCAGGACCCCTTCTATAGAATGGTTGAACGTTGTGTATGTGACACGAGTGGAGGGGTGGGGGGGGTCGGGAAAGTGTGGCCTGGAATAATAGGATATGTAGACGATACAACAGTCCTGGTTCGAGAGGGGATGGCGTTGGGTGTTTTGGATGATGTTGTGCAACAGTTCGGAAATGCAACAGGGATGCAGGTAAATAGAGAGAAGTCAATGATCATGGGGTTGGGTGATTGGGTGGAGGGGGGGGGAGATGTAACGTTGTGAGGAAACAAACGGTGTCTTTAAAAATTTGTGGTATCACCTATAAGGATGATTTGGATGCTGCTCGAGAGGAAAACTCGAATAGATTAATGGAAAGGATTCAGGGGCGTCTGGGTGCATTGCGACCTCATCATCTGACTCTCGTGCAACGAGTGATTGTTATAAATGTATTATTGTATAGTAAGGTTTGGCACGTAGCAGCCGTGTTCCCATTAACAGGGACGGCGATTGTGGGAATTCTGAGACGAGTGTTTAACTTTTTGTGGGGTTCAAGGTGCGATTGGCTGAGGAGAGAGGTTGTAATGTTACCTGTGCGCCAGGGTGGGTTGGGGTTGATGGATCTGAGAAGGAGGATTAAATGTGTGTTTCTTAAATGGGAGGTTTTGCGCGAAGGTGTGAGTGGAGGGCAGCTGGGAAAAGTACATGATAGGTTGGGTAAGTTGTATGGTGGTGTGGAGTTGAGGGAATGTGAAACTGTTTTGAGGGCTTTGATGTTGGTTAGAGAACCCAGGAAAATTCGAGTAGGGGTTTTGTGTAGGCTGCTTGCAGAAAGGATTGTTGTACCAGTTGAGGGATTGTTCCCCATGTACGCATGGAAGAGTATTTGGTATAGGTTTAGCAAGTTGAAGTTAAAGCCTAGGGTAAGGGAGGTAACGTATCGTTTTTTGCATGGCATACTACCGTCGGGGGAGGTACTAAGAACCAGAGGGGTAATTGTGGGCGGAAGGTGTGGAATCTGTGGGGAGGATGAGACGGCGTTCCATGCAGTATACTTTTGTGGGGGACTGGAGGGTGTTAGGTATTGGTTAAGTAGGGTAGTACAGGGGGTGGGTTGCCGAGGTGTGTCGGTTCTGCGTGCACTAAGCCTAGATGTGGGAGGGTTCGATGAGAGTGTTATAAGAGCTTTTGATTATACAATAGTGGATTATATATATATATCGTGGGTGATGAGGGAGAGGGGGGATTGTGAGGTGCGGAGGCGGGTACTAGCGGTAACGGTTTATCGTACGATGTGTCGTAATAGAGAACTGTATGGGAGGAGGTGGGAGAAGGATTTTTCGGAAGGGTATAGAATGTTAACGTTAGGGTTTCTCATCAATCTACGACTTGGGCTGAGTGAGTAAGGGGGGGGGGTTTGGGGATCACATACGGGAAGGGGGTTTTCAGGGCTACACAGCAGGGTTGCCTCCTGGGGAGGGGTGAGAGTAAGGTGTATGTGGGTATATGCAGGTGTAGATGAGTGGCATACGTGTATGTAGCATGCAAGAGGGCACGGAAAGCAAAGGTGATATCAAGTAATTACGTAACGAATGGAGAATTCTGTGTTTGATGTGTCAGGGTCGTCATGACCTTCTTCATGTATTAAGTGTGAATGGTGTCAAGATTATAGTTTTAAGACCGTGAAGAGCTTTAGGGCTTATGTAGAGTGTGCGTTTATAGCCTTTATTGGGCATATTTCATGTGCGATAATTGTATCGCAATGAGAGGTTATTTAAATTATGTTTGTGTTGAGTGTTGTGGGTTTTTAGCGAGTGTACTGTCTTTATTTTAGCATTATATAATGTGCTCATCCAGTTGCTGCGAGATGGAACGCTAATGACTTCCATAAATTGTAATGCCTCGTTAAAAGTTTGTAATGGGACAGTATGGTTTAGTCTCAGATTTTATATAATGTGCTCAGGCGTTGGAAGAGGCTGTAGTAATATTTAGTAATATTTGTTAATTTTTATTTAGTATAAGTGTGAGGCTGTGAAGGTTGTGAACCTTTGTTATATGTCAGTCATAGTATGTTAACTATACAAATCTGAAAGTTGTATATAGTTTATATTAGTCCATTTTGAGGGTTCAATAAATATGGATGGCCATGGAGTTGGTGCCTATATGCAGTAATGTGCTGGGGCTGACTTGGGATACTGAGAGAGACTTGTTATTGTAAAGTCTCACCAACAAATTAGCCCCGAGAGCATAGGCTTAGTGTCATACCTTACAATAAGAGGGAAATTGTTAATACCAGAAGCATGGAGGCTTGAGTGTGCTTTGGATGGAGCCTTACCTGAGGAGTTAACAGGTGGAAAGAATTAATGGGTGATTATGTAAATATCAATGTTGGAGTTCCCAAGCCAGGTGGCCAGTGAAGATGGAAAAATTATACTCCACATTATGTAAGTCGTCTAGCAACGACCTCCGCCCGGCCGCAGTGTGGAAAATTTTTTATTTTCCGCAGCTGTGGCGCCTGGTAGGTGTTTGATGTGTCGATGTGAGTCAAAAATGTATTTGACAATAGGGTAGAACCAAGAGTTCCCTTTGCGCATGCGCAGATGTGCGGAGTCGGTCGATGGATCTATAATTTCCTCACTAACAGAACACAGAGAGTAGTCGTCAACAGAGTAAAGTCCGAGGCAGCTACGGTGAAAAGCTCTGTTCCACAAGGCACAGTACTAGCTCCCATCTTGTTCCTCATCCTCATATCCGACATAGACAAGGATGTCAGCCACAGCACCGTGTCTTCCTTTGCAGATGACACCCGAATCTGCATGACAGTGTCTTCCATTGCAGACACTGCAAGGCTCCAGGCGGACATCAACCAAATCTTTCAGTGGGCTGCAGAAAACAATATGAAGTTCAACGATGAGAAATTTCAATTACTCAGATATGGTAAACATGAGGAAATTAAATCTTCATCAGAGTACAAAACAAATTCTGGCCACAAAATAGAGCGAAACACCAACGTCAAAGACCTGGGAGTGATTATGTCGGAGGATCTCACCTTCAAGGACCATAACATTGTATCAATCGCATCTGCTAGAAAAATGACAGGATGGATAATGAGAACCTTCAAAACTAGGGAGGCCAAGCCCATGATGACACTCTTCAGGTCACTTGTTCTATCTAGGCTGGAATATTGCTGCACTCTAACAGCACCTTTCAAGGCAGGTGAAATTGCCGACCTAGAAAATGTACAGAGAACTTTCACGGCGCGCATAACGGAGATAAAACACCTCAATTACTGGGAGCGCTTGAGGTTTCTAAACCTGTATTCCCTGGAACGCAGGAGGGAGAGATACATGATTATATACACCTGGAAAATCCTAGAGGGACTAGTACCGAACTTGCACACGAAAATCACTCACTACGAAAGCAAAAGACTTGGCAGACGATGCACCATCCCCCCAATGAAAAGCAGGGGTGTCACTAGCACGTTAAGAGACCATACAATAAGTGTCAGGGGCCCGAGACTGTTCAACTGCCTCCCAGCATACATAAGGGGGATTACCAACAGACCCCTGGCAGTCTTCAAGCTGGCACTGGACAAGCACCTAAAGTCGGTTCCTGACCAGCCGGGCTGTGGCTCGTACGTTGGTTTGCGTGCAGCCAGCAGCAACAGCCTGGTTGATCAGGCTCTGATCCACCAGGAGGCCTGGTCACAGACCGGGCCGCGGGGCGTTGACCCCCGGAACTCTCTCCAGGTAAACTCCAGGTAAACATGGGTGGCTAGGATTTATACAAGAGTAAAGTGCAAGAATTAATCTCACAAGGTGTCCACTTAAGTTGTATAATTGGTGATTATTAATTCCCTAACCATGGCTGGGTCTCAGGAAGTTAGTGCGGCTGGCAAGTCCATGGAGGCCAAAGCAAAGAAAGCGTCACTACATGCTCGAAAGGGTCATGTTACTAAATCATACAAGTGTATGGAGTTAATGGGACAAGAAACGGTAAACCCTGATGAACTAAAGTTACACCTAGATGACTTAGAAAATAGATGTGAGTCATATAAATTGTGGTATAAGGACTCTGAGAGAGATCTACTGGTGAATTGTGCAGATGATGCTGAAAGGGAGCGGCTGCTGGATCAGTATTATGAAGTGGAGGACAACATTGTGTCCTGCAAAACTAAGACTTTGGAGAAGGTAAAGGGTGTAAACAATGTTGCTGGTCCACCTAGTAAGGAAAATCAGAGGTGTCTACCAAAACTTCCAGAATTATGCATGCCTGTGTTTAATCCAGGAGAAAGCTGGGAGGAGTTTTGGTCTATCTTTAAAGCAGTCGTACATGATAGGAGTGATCTTGCAAGTGTTACCAAATTATGCTATTTAAAGGGACAAGTAAGGGGAGATGCGCATGTTCTCATACAAGCATTCCCAAATGTAGATGACTCCTATAGTGAGGCAGTTGACTTGTTGGAGGTCACTTACGGTAACTTGGAGCAAAGTAGGCTGGATCTAGTAGCTAATTTGGCTAGTTTGAAGACTCCAGATCACAACCGCAACAGCTTACAGCAATTTAGGATCAAACTAGAAAGCACTCTTAAGACCTTGAGTAATAAATATGATCTGGAGGGAGCAGAGTGGTTGTTGAGTGCCTTGATTCAGAATAAATTGAACCACAAGACAGTAGAGTGGCTATCTAACAGATATCACAAGGGTTACTTCGGGTTGGAAGAAATAAGAGTGGGCCTGCAGGAGCTAATTGTCCAACTGCAGACCAGCCAACCCATTACCTCTAGGAATACCACGTCTACAGACCCCAGTGCACCTGTCAAGTTCCACAAAAGGAAACTTTATCCCAATATCAATAATCATAAGTCACCTACTAAACGGGGTTACGTAGGCACATATCAAGTGACAGGGGCCAGTAATAGTGGTTCTCCACATCAAAGCAAGAGGAGGAAGTACCACAATAAGGGTAGCCCAGTTGATAAGAGGTCAGGCAAAGAAAGGAGAGATTGTATCTTCTGCAACGGTACTCATTTCTCTAAGAACTGTAATGCCTATAATTCATGGGATGTTAAAGTGGAAAGATTGGAAGAGCTTGCTAGATGTATCAGGTGTCTAGGAAATCATAATGTAAGGGATTGCCGTGCTAACTTGAACCATTGTTATCAGTGTAACAAGGGAAGACACCACATAGCTATGTGTAAGGGCGGATCTAATCGTAATGATGGTAACAATAGTACTGATAGTGATAATAACCCGGACACAACAGTAGCCAACGTAAAGATTGCAGCTAATGTCGGTAATGATGGCCTAGCTGAGGTAGCTTTACCTGTGTTGGATGTGGTGATTAATGATAAACGGCGTAAATCCAAAACTGTAACAGCATTACTGGATCAGGGATCACAACGTACCTTCATAAAACGTAATTGCCTTAATGGGATGAAGGTACAAATGGGAGATCCTGCTATACTCAAGTTATCTGGCTTTCTCTCGAATAAGAAGGCCCAGTCATACGACACTGTTTATGTAACTGTCAGGCTGGGCAATGAGAGAAAACGTATTAATGCCGTAATTGTGGATAGGCTCCCAGAGAAAATATCTACAATAGGGCTTGGTAACGCTACTGAAAGGCTTTCAAGTAAGGTAAATTTGGCACCTTCTGGTGTAAATAATGATTCTGTGGGGCCAATAGATATTTTGATAGGTAGTGACCATTATGCCACCTTTGTAAAGGGTATGACAAAGAAATGCGGAGTCACCCTTCTAAGGACCGCAGGAGGTCACGTGATGTATGGCAGGCTTCCTCGTACTGATAATGAATGACTGGAGGAAGCCATAAATACAGTTACGGTGTGTCTTACTCATGAAATATCACCCCAGTATAAATATACTTCAATAGAGGATGAAGTTGAACCTGTGTATAAATTATGGGAATTGGACAGCATAGGGATCAATGTAAATGAAGAAAGTCCAGATGATTCCTTTACTCAAGAACAATACCAGAAGGATGTTAAATTTGAATCTGGACAATACTGGGTGAGACTTCCGTGGAAGCTGAACCATCCAGACCTACCAACTAATTACCGGATGGCGTATGGACAATTAAAGGCTCAGCTCCACGAACTGAGCAAGACACCAGAACTGTTGACTGCTTACGATGATATAATTAATGAGCAGTTAAATAATAAATTCATAGAGGAGGTACCTCCCGAGCAAGCCCAGATTTATGGTCACTATTTGCCACATCACGGAGTGAAGAAGGATTCTAAGACCACTCCTCTGAGGATTGTGTTTAATTGTAGTGCCAGGAGTAACAAAAATGTACCTAGTTTGAATGACTGTTTGATGACAGGTCCGTCGTTGACGGAAAAACTGGGAGACATATTATTAAACTTCAGGGTTAAGAATTATGCCTTTACGGCGGACATAAGTAAAGCTTTCCTGAGAGTGGGTCTGCAGGAGGCTGACCGGGATTGCACTAGGTTCTTATGGCCCGAGAATCCTAGTGACCCACTTAGTCCCCTGAAGACTTTTCGCTTCAGGAGTGTATTGTTTGGTGCTACCTCCAGTCCGTTCCTACTCCAGGCAACGATAAATGCACACCTTAAGCGTACGGGTGGTCCACTGAGTGGAGTAATGGGTAAACAATTTTATGTGGACAATTTCCTGGGGGTGACGTCTACTGAAGAGGAACTAATGAGCATATATGAAGGGGCTAATGAAATAATGCAAGGTGCAAATATGCCCCTGAGGGAATGGAACAGTAATTCGTCCAGTTTAAGGGCTCAAATAAATAAAGACAACCCTGGAGTTGAAGTGTCTAAATATAGTAATGTGCTGGGACTGACTTGGGACACAGAGAGAGACTTGTTATCGTTAAAGTCTAATAACTACAGCATGCCCAATAAATTAACCAAGAGAGTCTTACTTGCGGAAGTTTCAAAATGCTTCGATCCACTAGGCTTAGTGTCCCCACTTACCATAAGAGGAAAATTGTTGATACAAGAAGCATGGAAGCTTAAGTGTGCTTGGGATGAAACCCTACCTGAGGAATTTGTTGAAAGGTGGGAAGAACTAATAGGTGAATATGTAAAATTACCAATGTTGGAGTTCCCACGTAATGTGGCCAGTCAAGATGGAGAAAATGTACTCCACATTTTTTGCGATGCTTCGAAATTAGCATATGGAGCAGTCGCTTACCTTCAATGTAATAGTGCCATTTCTCTTGTTATGTCTAAGGCTAAGGTGGCTCCAATCAAATCACGTACCTTACCTCAGTTGGAATTAACGGCCATTTATGTAGGTGTCAAATTAGCCAATTATATAAGAAATAAATTGCGAGAGATAAATATCAGCGACACCGTAATTTGGTCTGATAACGAGGTATCCTTACAATGGATTCGTAATGGTAACAGTAAGATTGTGTATGTACAAAACAGAGTCGCTGAAATCAATCAAATGCAGGAGAAATATAACAGTTTGGGTCAGCATATGTTAACCTTTAATCACATTCCTGGTGACGAGAATCCGGCTGACTTCTTGTCTCGAGGCTTGACTTATGAAAAATTTGTGAGTGCTTTATCGTGGTTTAAAGGGCCAAGTTGGCTGGTGGACAAAATTAACTGGCCGGTGCAAAAGGCACATATTGCTCCTGTCGAAATTACGGTGAGCACCGCTCCAGTCAGTAGTCCCTCCTTAGCCATTGATATGAATAGGTATTCTTCCTTACCCAAGCTGATTAGTGTGACAAGGTTAGTGTTTAAATTTATAAGTAAGATGAATATCTCATATAATTTTCCCCATCCCCTGAAATACTGGCTACAGAGGGTACAAGAAGAAACCTACAGGGATGAGATTAAATTAATGATGGACGGAAAAATTGTGAAAGGCTCAATAATAGAAAAGCTGGGGCTGTATTTAGAGGATGATGTAATTAGGTGCAGAGGCAGGTTACAAAATGCTGAATTGGGGGAATATGCTAAGCACCCTATCTTGCTGCCCAAAACTCATCACCTGACAACCTTGATTGTCTTTAATGCCCATAATAACGTGATGCATGGTGGGGTACAGGATACCTTAAACTGTATTCGGGAAACCTTCTGGATTCCACAAGGACGGCAAAGTGTAAAAAGGGTTATCAAGTCGTGTGTAATATGTCGCCGGGTGGATGCCAGAACCTACATGTACCCAGGTCCTCCACCATTGCCCAAGGAACGCGTGCAGTTGGTAAAACCATTTGATGTGACCGGAGTGGACTATAGTGGGCCAATCATTTTAACAGGTACTTCAGATGGTGTTCCCTTGAAGGTGTATGTATGTCTATTTACTTGTACAGCTACTAGGGCTGTTCATCTAGAAGTGGCTCAGGACTTGTCTGCAGAACAGTTCATACAGCTGTTCCAGAAATTTGCAGCTAGGAGATCCTGTCCAAGATTGATGATCTCAGATAATGCCACCAATTTTGTAGCGGGTGCTCAACACTTGATGGAATTAAATAAGAGTGATGATGTACAGTCTTTGTTGACCCAGCGAGGGTGTGTCTGGAAATTTATTACTCCCAGAGCCCCTTGGCAGGGAGGACTGTACGAAAGAATGATAGGTACAGTGAAAAGATGTCTTCGTAAGGTGCTACACAGGAAGAGAATTAATTTGGAGGAATTCCGTGCAGTGTTGGTGGAGGCAGAGAATCGGGTAAACAATCGCCCTCTGTCATACATGAGCGACACTCCTGACGCGGAGATCCTGACTCCCTCTCACCTAATATGTGGACGAAGGTTAGAAGCTGCACCTATCTATAGAGATAATCCCGAGGGAAGTGATGAGGATTACAATAACGTGACCGTGTTGAGTGATAAGTTCAAGATGTTAAATAAGGTAATTACTCATTGGTCCGATGTGTGGCGTAAAGAATATCTTCTTACACTACGTGAACACTTTTATGGTGCGCCAGAGGCAGTAAACCGACAGAACATTCAACCAGGTGACATTGTGTTAATTGATACTGAACAACATCGAACATTGTGGCCTCTGGGCAAGGTAGTTACATTATACCCAGATGCACAAGGTGTTGTCAGAAACGTCAAAGTGTTGTGTCGTGGTCAGGAAAGTTTGCGTACCATTAATAAATTAATTCCCTTAGAATTAAATGGTGTTCAATCCAGTGCAGATGGAAATCTAAGGGAAAGTGACACGAGTGATATTGAAGACACTGACCGAGTGATGCAAGAAGAAATTGTAGTAAGACCCACTAGGAAAACAGCAGCACAATCTAGAGAGGGCTGGAATCGTCTCCTGGAGGAAGACGCAATTTAAGTCGTCTAACAACGACTTCCGCCCGGCCGCAGTGTGGAAATTATTTAATTTCCGAAGCTATAGTGCCTAATAAGTGTTTAATGTGTTGATTTGGGTCAAAATGTATTTGTATTTTGAATGAAACCAACGGGTTCCCTCTGCGCCTGCGCGGATGTGCGGGGGAGAGGTCGAGCTGGGGCATGGGGGTGGCGGGAGTGTTTTGAATGCAGTGAGGAGGTTGGGAAGACATGGGACCTGGAAATTGGCATTCACGGCAGCCTATGGATTAATATAGACCTCACTTCATAATAGGAAGTGTCGTAACTGTTCCTGATGAAGAGTGAGGGAACGTGATTTACGGGACCACCGTAATAAAATGGTAAAATGAGTGAATAATGGTAGGACCGGTGGTGACTGGAGCGTCGCCATGGAATGTGTCCCGGGGAAAATACCCATGATTTAATCATCACTCATCGGTCTCAGATCTTAATGGAGTGACCTCTAATGTGTATAATAATTATGAGACATTAAATCGTCTTGTGAATGGTAATGTAATCAGTGATAATAACATTAAGTTAAGAGAATGCGGAAAGTGAAATAAGTCGCCCTGCTCCGAGTGAACGTCTGACCTCTCGTTCCTGTCCCGAGGATAGTGAAGTTTTTATGGAGTCACAACTTCTAAACCAGGACAAACCAACGGATACCTCGTCCTGCTGGAATAAGAACCGTGTTGGTGTAGCAGGACATCGAAATGAGATGGTGAATGGAGGAAATAAGGAGCATCAATCACCCACAGTTAAGTAACCCTTCTAGTTATAGCAGACTGATACTGGCCAGTTAGGTATGTTGTAATTGGATAGGTTATGGGTGATCCAGCTACATCAAGTGACCACCAGAGAATATCTGGTAAGTGGTGGGATTATGTAAAAGTGTTTTTTCCTTGATGGATATATCCATGTGCAACCTACCCCCCCCCCTTTCATTCAGTTAAACTAATATAATCTATACAGTCCACAATTAATTAGTAGCGCCGTACTTGTGGGTGCTATCCAATTTATACTGGTCTCGGATAGATATGGATAAGATTGTGAGGGTCGAGGGGGCCACCTGCAGTGACCAGAGGTGGTTAAGTTTTCTCACATGTCTACACGGGGTGACTACGGTAAACAATATAGTTGTTGTCTCCCAATGAGATTACTCGTATGCATGTAATGTTGAGGTACATACAGGTAATCACCTTAGAAAATTTTCAATAACCTACTGGTTACTCACAGTCCACAATTAATTAGATATGGATAGGTCGAGATTGTGAGGCCACGGGGTGTACGTAAGGAATGAGATTACTTGTATGTATATAATGTTGAGGTACATAAAGGTAATCACCCTAGAAAATTTTCCATGTCTGCCCGCTGCCTTCTGAACCAGTGCACCAGGAAAAAATTAATTGAATTAATTACTTAGTGATTAAGTTTGAAGGAAGTGGGTATAGGGTACACAAATTTAATCACATTAGTTAATTGCT
The DNA here is from genome assembly GCF_038502225.1 of Cherax quadricarinatus. Lineage (NCBI taxonomy): Eukaryota > Metazoa > Arthropoda > Malacostraca > Decapoda > Parastacidae > Cherax > Cherax quadricarinatus. The sequence continues at coordinate 2,908 of NW_027196539.1, read as the reverse complement.
AGCTATTTATACAAGAGTAAAGTTTCAAGAATTACTCTTATAATGGTGACTACGGTTAATAATCTCCCTCCCTCCATCCTTGCAGCAGCGGCAGCGGCATGGCAACAGTTGTCCTCTAATTTTACTTCTACTGAGGTTCCCAATTCAAATTCAAATTCAAATTCAAAGTTTATTCTCTATAAGGATTACAATGCTGAGTTTACAGAAATTTGGTTATTGTTTGGTTTACATGTAGTAAAATTGTGATTACAGAGTGTACCACTAGAACGCTTAGCATGGCTAGGCATTTCGGGCATACTTAGTTTTATTCTTAATTGTAAAATATTACAAATTATGAGGTAAGTTGGTATTATGGCTAAGTGACTAAATACTAGTTTGTGAGTTTAGCAATGTGAATGCTTTTGTTTTGGCACAGTACATAGTTTCAGTATTGGAGTATCACAGGATTCATTATTTTAAGACTGAGATTAATATTTCTGTTTATGGTCAAATGAGTGAGTGAGTGTAAGTGTGAACCACCAGGTGGTATTCGTGTAGTTAGTTGACGGGGTGTATCAGGGAGATAAGATGTTTTCTAATGGTAGTTTTGAAGGTGATGAATGTGTCTGCAGTTCTAGAGTTCTCAGGTAGGGTATTCCAGATTTTAGGGCCTTTGACATACATTGAATTTTTGTAAAGGTTTAGTCGGACACGGGGAATGTCGTAGAGATGTTTGTGTCTGGTGTTATGCCTGTGGGTTCTGTCACAACTATCAAGAAAGCGTTTTAGGTCAAGGTTGATATTAGAGTTTAAGGCCCTGTAGATGTAGATTGCACAGTAGTAAGTGTGGATGTACTGAACTGGGAGTAAGTTTAGATCTATGAAGAGTGGGGGGGTGTGTTGCCAGGGATGGGATTTAGTGATTATTCTTACTGCAGCTTTTTGTTGGGTTATTATTGGCTTTAGGTGTGTTGCTGCAGTTGATCCCCAAGCACAAATAGCATAGGTGAGGTATGGATAAATAAGTGAGTGGTATAGTGTGAGAAGGGCATTTTGCGGCACGTAGTATCGTATCTTGGAGAGGATCCCAACCGTTTTGGATACTTTTTTGGCTATATGCTGGATATGGGTGCTGAAATTCAGGTTGTTGTCAAGGTATAAGCCTAGGAATTTTCCCCCATTATTTCTGGTAATTAGAGTGTTGTCAATCTTAATGTTAATTTGTGCATCTCCTGCTCTGCTACCAAACATAATATAGTAGGTTTTGTCAGTGTTAAGCGTAAGTTTATTGGCTGTCATCCAAGTCGATATTTTAATCAGCTCCTCATTCACAATGGTGTTGAGGGTGGCAAGATTAGGGTGAGAGATGACATAAGTCGTGTCATCAGCAAAGAGAATGGGTTTCAGGTGTTGGGATACGTTTGGAAGGTCATTGATGTATATGAGGAAGAGCAGGGGACCAAGGACACTTCCCTGCGGAACTCCAGTATCAAGTGGCCGTGTTGCTGATGCTGTGTCTTTAATGGTGACGTACTGATACCTATTAGTAATGTAAGATTTGAAATAAGCAAGCGCATGGCCTCTTATACCGTAGTGATCAAGTTTGTGGAGTAGGATGTCGTGGTCTACTGTGTCAAAAGCTTTTCTTAGGTCAATAAAAATTCCTAGTGGATATTCCTTATTTTCCAATGCTGTGTAAAGCAGATCTAGCATTTTTATGATTGCATCATTAGTGCTTTTATTTTTCCTGAATCCAAACTGGCAGGGGTTGAGTATGTTTTGAGCCGTTATAAATGAATACAGTCTCCTGTGCACGAGTTTCTCAAAGATTTTGGATAGCAATGGTAAGTTAGATATTGGCCTATAGTTGTTTAAGTCTGTAGGGTCACCACCTTTATGTATTGGTGTAACCCTTGCCATCTTGAGTAGTTTCGGGAAGGTGCTAGTCTCTAGTGACTTGTTAAAAAGTAATGAAATAGCATGCGAAAGGACATGGGCCGCTCGCTTGTACAGTAATGGTGGGACATGAGACAGATTCCCCGAGTTATTTTTAAGTGACTTTATGATCTCAATGACTTCCGTGGGCTCAGTTGGTGCAAGATAGAAGGAATTATGGAAATTCCCATCTAGGTAGTCCCCGGCATGGGCATTGGTACGTGGGATTTTACTGGCGAGATTAGATCCTACGGATGTAGTGGTGTTTCATTAGGTTTAGTTAGGACAATATTCTTGGTTTTTCTCAGTTTGTGGGTCCCTAGAATCTGAGAGAGTGTTTTCCAGGTCTTTTTTATATCTCCTCTAGTGTCTGTGAATCTACTGGAGTAGTATAGTTGTTTGGCTTTTTTTATTACTTTGGTGAGAGCTGATGAATAGTGTTTAAGAGTATCTTTGTGTATTAAGCCCTGTCTATATTGCTTTTCATATTGCATGTAGTACTTGCAGTAAATGAAGATAGTATTATTATATTAGTTAGTCCTCAAAATGTACTTTTTTTAACGAAGAAAGTAAACAATGATATTTTTAGGTGTATTTCTTATATGCCTACAAATATTTTTACAATATTTTAACAAAAGCTAATAAAGCGTTATAAAACTAAATATAATATTTAAAAGGAATATAAAATAATGAAAAGTATGCCTAATTTATTAAGAAATAGAAAAGTATTTATATAACATTTTGCAGCTTGTAAAAAGAGAAGACTTAAACATTATAAATACAAAACTGTTCTTATATGCTCAGAATTCTTCTTTCTAACCATTATTTTTGAAAACCTTATACTAGGTTATAATTTTATTATTTTCAAGTATCATGCCCCTCAAGGAAGGTTCTTTGATGTTGGTGAGGGGCTCTTGATTTAGGGAATTGGATTCGTGTTCCAGTTCCCCGAATTAAGCCTGAATGCCTTCCACATCCCCCCCCCAGGCGCTGT